>NW_020451311.1:2098-94069 GCF_003343035.1 Apteryx rowi
CGGATGAGGCGCGGAGCGGTGCTGCTGCCGGTGCCGCCGCGGGCCGGAGGGCGATGAGGAGCCGCAGCAACTCGGGGGTGCGCCTGGACGGCTACGCCCGGCTGGTGCAGCGCACCATCCTGTGCCACCAGGTGAGGGCGGCCGGCGCCTCCCGCCCGCGGGGCCCGGCGGCGCCGAGCGCGGCCCAGCGGCCTCCGCCGGCGGCGGGCGGGCTGCGGGGAGCTGTGGGGAGTTGGGTGTCTTTGGGGGCCTGTGGGGAGCTGTGGGGAGCTGGGTGTCTTTGGGGTATCTTTGGGGGAGCTGTGGGCACCTGGGTGTCTTTGGAGGGGCCATGGGGAGCTGGGTGTCTTCTGGGGCCTATGGGGGGTTGTGGAGAGCTGGGTGTTTTTGGAGGGGCCATGGGGAGCTGGGTGTCTTCTGGGGCCTATGGGGAGCTGTGGAGAGCTGGGTGCCTTTGGGGTGTCTTTGGGGGACCATGGGCAGCTGTAGGTCGCTGTGAGGAGGCTGTGTGACTGTGGAGAGCTGGGCATCTTTTAGGGGGGCTGTGGGTTGCTGTGAGGAAGCTGTGGAGAGCTGGGTGTCTGGGGGGGGCTGTGGGGGGTTGCAAGGGTCTGCGGGGAGCTGCATGGCTGTGGGGGGAGCTGTGGGGGGCTGCGTGTCCATGGGGAGCTGTGGCTTGGCCAGGCTCATTGCGGCAGTGCCCCCTGTCCTGCGAGGGGCGCCTTCAGTGGTGCGGCTGGAGAGAAATTTGCTGCATTGCGTCTGGTACCGATGTTGGCCAGAGAGCAGGAGGAACCGGCAGCAAAGGCGTTTCTGCGCCAAGGGAGCACAACCTGGTTGTACAAGGCACGTGAAGAGCCAGGTGGAAGCGAATATCTCCTTTCCTGGGCAAATGGCTCCTCCTCTTCATTTTTTGAAAGAGCACCGAACAAAGTCCCAGTAGCATAGAGCTACAAATGCCTTTGAAATATGTGTCTGTCAACATTGCCTCTCTGAAGGATTGAACCTAAAATAGAGCTGGGTTCATGGTGACCAGCGGGCATAATTTGTCCAGTACATGTGCACTGCAGTGCACGTCTGACAGATTCTCATCTCTGTCATGCTGGTATAACTTTACTGTTGCAATATTAATTTTAATGGAATGACTTATCTTGGTAATAGGCTGTTCAGACTCTGGCTGCTTGTCTAATAGTGCTGCATGGATATGTGAACAGTAAAAGAATGAAGATGTCAGGACTGGCAGGCAAAAAATGTGACCTACTGTATATTTTGGCCAGTGCACATGCATAAGCATGTAGCTTAGTGCTCTATGCTTAGGGTGTCTGCCTCACCTGGGCAGGCTTTGAGGACAGGCACTTGCAGTGTGCTCTGCAGTGTTGTGCCTCAGTTAAAATAGTTCAGTATAGAAAGATGGGAGCAAGTTTTTTTTTTTGCGTGAAATAGTTCACAAATATACTTATTGGTGAGAGTTAGAAGAAACTGCAAGGCAATGAAAGAAAGGGATAGGACTCAAATCTGCTCAGGTCAGAAAGAGTTTTGTCATTGGCTGTGGTGGGCGCAAACTCTACACGCTTGTGGATGGAGGGAAGTTTTTATGTAAATTATTGTAAGCCCATTAGAAACAAATGCAAAGACGTGGAAGTGGTGTGAGGAGATAATTTTGCTCTCTCACTGTGTTGGAATGTGGGAGATGCCTTGAGTTGTGCTCCTGTCTCTGTCTTTTGTCTGCTGGGTGACCTTGGACAAGTTACTTGGGCTTCCAGTGCCTTCCTTAGTTTCCCTATTTATAGGATGTGGTTGCTGATGGTAGCCTCCATTAGAGGAGAGATGGGACCTCTGGGATCCAGAGATGAAACATGCTTTATAAAAGCTATAGATTAATGACATTAATATTAAACACTGATAAACAGGGTAACTTAATAGCAACATGTGCATTTATACCAGTGACCCATAATTTTATATTTGCTGGTTGCTGTACTTGTATGCACATTCACGACTCAATGCCTTCTTTTCCACTGAGTGCTCAATGCGGGGAAGAGTTTTTTGGGGGGAGGAGGAGAGAAGCAAAGGAAATAAATCAGTTTTGTGTGTGGAAAGCAAGTCACAGGATAGCAGGAACACAGGAGCTGGGAGCTGCACCAGATTTGCTCAGTACGTGTCAGGGGAGCCAAGCTCCTAAAGGCAGCTTCTAAAGTTGCTTCTTCACTGTTACTGGAAGCCCTTCTGGTCTCTTTCAGGACAAAGTCAAGGAGGTGAATTTAAACCATGAATTTGTCCTGGAACAGCCTGAAAGAACAGCCAAAAGGCATTGAAGATGCCTCTGAGCTACTGTCTTTCAGCACAGGCTTGATATGTGACTGTAACCTTGTACCTAGCATCTGCAGACCTGTCAGACATGCAGATTTGGCATGCTAGCTGGTGTGCTCTGAAGGAGGACGGTAAAGAGCTTGCTTCTAGTGATGTTGTTAGGAGAATGCACAGAGTGTTCAGCAGCTTGTTGCTTTGATTAAAAAAAGGTGTTTAGTATGTCAGGGGTCAGGTATCTTAGCAGCAATAATGGATGTTCTTACGTACATTTCAATTTTTCTAAACCAGCATTATTTTAAAAGCAAATTTTAAATCAGAATGTATGTATGTATGTATATATATATATGCTACGAGGCAGACACGCATTCAAAATATGAGACCAAACTCTTCACTAAGGCCAATGACAGTTGGTTTCCCTTATGCAGCACCTTGCAGCACTGGATCCATAGCTAACTTTTTCTCATTTTGAAAGCTTTACATTTTGCTGATCAGTCCTTGTAGCATTCACAATGATAGATGCAAGCCTGTTAAAGGTTTTGTGAGGAGACTAAGACCAAACTTCTGGCTCCTGTCTCATGCCCTTGCATTGGTTATACCAGCCTGCTCTGGTATGCGACCTGCCCGCTGTGCGTGTTCCCCTGGGCAACTGAAGCCAGAAATAGGTTTTAATACTGTAGTGGAGCAAGCGCTGAAGACCCTCCCCAGAAGTCAAACTCACCGCTGCAGTAAGCGGTGTGGTCCTTCCCTGTCAGATGTCTTCTTTCCCTGGTGGCATGTGGCCTGAGACACAGGTTCTTGTGCATCGTAAGAGTAGACATTTGAGAGGGCTGCAAGGTCCTTTAGCAGTGGATATAGGGTCTTTAGAAAATACAGCACTGATCATGTTTTTAGGGATACCTATAGAAAATGCCCAGCATGGGACTTCAACACACTATGCTGTTGTCATGTTGTATGTTTGCTCTATTCGACTGTCAGGTTTTATTCAAGAGTATTTTACTATTATTTCTTGCATGCTCTATCCTAGCCTACAGAGCTGTTCTCAGGTGTTTATTATACTTGTTAATTTTGATGAGATAAGCAAAAATCTTTGTGTCCAGACTCATAGATACGCTTAAAAATTGGGCATGATACAACAGTTTAAAGTCATAGTCCAGCACTCAGCTTTCTGCTGCAGTGCTCCTGCCTCACAGAGCCCGTGGGCATCGGTAAAATTCTTTGGTCCGTGGATCTGTCTGCCCAGTGTAATTTACAGGATGAGGCCTACTAGTGCAATTAGTAAGCACTGTGTAGACATAATGCTGTGAAGTACTTGCTAAGCCAAAAGCCCTTTGGCATCCTTGCAGTTAAGGGCACTCAGTGTTTCTTCATGTTGTTTACCATCTTGTAAGGCTTGAACTTCTCCTATGGTATCAGCAGGTAACAGAAGGAAAGAAGAACTGCAATTTTTAAGAGTAAACACTCTAAAAACCCAACTTTTAGTTAGTTGATTCTGTTGCTCTGCTAACATTCTGAATGTTCATGGAAAGAAATTAATATGTTAGTATTATCAGTCCATTAGAGCCAACCTTTGATTTAAGTCCCAGTGTGCCCCGAGAGCTGGGACCTTCATGTAGGGGAGCCAAAGGCACTGAAATGGTTACAGCTGCTCCTGGATGGACTTAATGCAGCCTCTCGAAGGCAGGCAGGTTCCTGGGGACTGAATGGTCTTCTAATGCCTTGCATAGGCTATTTTTCTGAGATTTGCATCCTAGTACCTGGAGGCATTTTTTATTTTGCAGCTGGAGCTGTGCCTAGCGTGGAGAATGGAGAAAAATGAAACAAAATGAGCACCTCTCAGGCAGCAGGGCAATCTATCAAGCGAGAGTTGCAGCTACACAGAAATTCTTTGTATTGTATGAGAGGGAGGGAAGCAAGCAAAGTGTCCTTTAAAAATACTAGAAATATGAGGTCTGTCTTTTGAGATTGTTTTCTCCGTGCAGGCTCAGCAAGGCCTAAGGCTGCACTGCTGAACTGGGAATGGGGTCTCCTTTCTTTGCTTGTTCACTTGTTTTCCTTCTTCTTTTTGCTTTTTTTTTTTTTCCCCTCCTTAGTTTTACTTTTCTGGTTCAAAAAGTTTTTTTTTTAAGTTCTTCAGTCCTGTTTGAGCTTATATGTGATACTTTCCCCCCACATAAACTAGTAGGTGTTCCTGCTGCTGCCATTTGATTTGTGACCCCTAAGCTCAGGGACCATTTTTCAGTAGGTATGTATGCTTCTACCCTTAACAAGCCATTAAACCTTACTGTATTTAAACAGTAAGAGTAGTACTGACCGTACCCAGTAATGTATGCCAGTCTGTCGTCAGAGTCTTTGTTCAAATGTCTCATGCAAAACCTAGGAAATTTTAGTTGAAACTCCTTCCTCCTTGAAACTTCCTTCTTGTACATAACCACAGAAGAAATTAAGTGAAACAGCGTGTGGCAGAAATGAATAATTGTAAATGTATTTTTCTAAATTTTATTCCTTTTTATTATTGGAATGTTTGTCATACCAGCTTCGGCAACGGCTGTTTGCTTACTCCACTGAAGTTTGGTCTTTCAGCCACTGAAATTGGCTGTAAAGGCTCAATTTGACTGAAAGCTCTATTAACCTTTTGCCTCTCTACCTCTTTTTTTTTTTTTCCTTCCCCCTGTTAATGAAAAATATACAGCTGAGAAAGACGCTCTTAAAAATTAATGGTAATGAAGTGATGGGAATTAATGATGAAATGAAAAAATTTAAGAGTAATGGAGTATTTGGGATGCAGGGGACTGCTTAGTGTTCTCATTTTCAGACAGCATTGATATTAAACACCACCAGAATTTGTCTTTCTGTACATTTTCCAGTGGAGGATATAAAAAGACTTTGCATGCATTAATACATAATGCATAAACCAAGTAGGTAAATAAACAGAAATACTTTTTCACATTTCCCAGAAGGGAAATAGTGGTTTTTTTTGACTTCCTCAAGGTYATGCCACAGACCAGTTACATAGACAAGAATAGATCGCAGACTTGGTCAGTTTCTAATTTTAACCCAATACCCTGCTTTCCTCCTGTATATCTGAAATTTAAATTCATCTTTCCTCAGTGTGTTTCAGATTCCACTCAGTAACTTAGCTAATCATCCTAGGTGGATAAGGAGATGCTATAAGCTTTATAGCCTGACATGTTAAAAGAAATTTTGCATTTTGCTTGTGTTGCAGGAGTTTGGGAAACAAAGATTGGACTTTATTACAAAATTGTGAGCGGCCACAGTGTGTAATCAGTGTGAAATCATCTTTGTCTCTCTTTCTTGGTTTTGTTATAAAGAACATGGATATGGAAAGCGCTGCTGCATCTTAATGGCTGGGTTTCAGATAATAACGTTTGTGTTCATTGTTCATTCTGCTGTGGTTAGAATCCGGTTACAGGGCTGCTTTCAGCCAGTATGCACCATAAGGATGCTTGGGTGCGGGACAACATCTACAGCATCCTGGCTGTGTGGGGCCTGGGGATGGCTTATCGGAAGAACGCGGACCGGGACGAGGATAAGGCCAAAGCCTACGAACTTGAGCAGGTATGTCAAAATTCTGCATAAACCTCTTATGTTTGCAATTTTTTTTTTTCCATAAGGTAGCGGTTTGGAATGGTGTGTTTGCATTGCTGTCATGCCTAGGAGGTGGCGGGCCTTTCCATACGTGTGTCCCAGCTTGGAGTGTATCTGTTTCGTTCCTCTGACAGTAGTATCTGTGTGCCACATGGTGTCCAGTATTCCCAGCAACCTTCCAAGAAGGAAAAAAGATTTTCATTTTAAGGTTGGAGAACTGAGTAACAGAGAAGCCAGCAACTGAATTAAAATAGACAAACCCAAAACAAAGTTGAAGGAGTCAAAATTCCATTGGTTGGTTGAATGATTAGTGAAAATTAGGCTTCTAAGATATTTTATGCCTGGATTTACAAGCCTTTGATTACATCTTGAGATCTCACTTGGGGTATCTTGTGGAGAAGAAAATCAAGTTAAGGTTGTTTGAATACCGGGCTAGCAATTTGTTTGCTGAGCCATTCTTCCCTGTAAGAAGAAACATGCCACTTAAAGTAGCAGTCTTTGAGACATGAGTGTGAGTAGTCTTATGAAAGTCATACATGGTATATAGAAGTGTGTGTTTGATCAGAACCAAAGAAGGCAAAACCTCCAAACTGGTAAAACTCATGTGGTAGAGAATGGGAGGGGAGGTAACTGACACAGATCTGTACTCTTAAATTCTATAATCCCTAATGGTATTTTTATACAGTTAGGAAAGTGGGTGTGAGAAGTGTCTGTGTAGAGAAAGAAGGGGAGGTGAGTTAAATGGAGAGTGAAAGAGAATTAGTTTCCATCCTGCTAAATGTTTCCTGCCTCACCTGTGTGGAAGGGGTGGTGTAAAGTAGGCAAGTTTGCTGAAAACTTCTGCGGTGTCCTGCTGTGGTTTTGAAGGCATTGGCTAAATCTTATGCAGATGTGTATTCCTCAAACCACTGAAATTTGTGGCCACACAAGAACCCTGACTTGGTTTGCATGATCATATTCTGAAGCCATAATAGTTTTTGGATAAAGAGATGGGTTTAATTTCTATGTTTAAGACAAAATCCTATGCTTCTCTTTATATATGCTAAAGGTCCTTTACAGTTTGCTTGCTGCTGCTGCTGCTTGCTGTTGTACTTTACAAAGAGGTGAAAAAATTCCATGGATTCTCCCTTTGTGTTTACCAATGTTCCCTGGATCTGTCATTCTAAAAATCATTGTTATTACTGTTACTTCCTTAGCCAGATAAAAAGACCACAGAGGGTCATTCAGCTGTTTATAGATGGCCCTTGGGAAAGGACTTGTCCTGCTTGACAGGGGGGTGGGAATAAAAATCTACCAGTATATTGCAATCCCACAGAAAACCAAAGAATTAGATCAGGATCTTGAATCCTTCCAGACTGCTAATTAATTCTGGGATGCTTTCTGAGAGGTAAGAAGTACTGCATTTTTTAAGCTTCTGCATATTGATTTTCCCAAAAAAAACACATCCCAAAGAAAAAATGTGTTTGTAAAGTTGGGGCTAGGAAAAAAGCATTTCAGAAAAGTATGTGTTTGTACCTTTGGCAGGACATTAGTAGGGGGTGTGAACTTTGCTGTTCTTGAATGTTGTTTGGAACAGCTGATAATGTTGGTGATGTGGGAATATCACTGATCTGTTTTGTTCCTGCAGAATGTTGTGAAGCTGATGCGGGGACTCTTACAGTGCATGATGAGACAGGTAATGTTATAACCCAATAGCGTTTATTGCTTTTAGCACAAGATTAGATCCAGTTCTGTAGCTACAGCTGGTAGACAAGGGGAGAGAATGAGAGTATTCTGGAAAACATGATTGCCCAGAATCAAGAAGACCCTTAATTCTCCAAGTCATTATCATATGGAAAAGTACTCATCTTTTGGCACGTAGCATTGTACCATGGATTTAGAGCAACATTGCAATAAACAGTTTGATTAAAAGTTTCCAACTCATACATGCATTGCCACCAGGTGAGAAAATTTTTTCCATAGGTTATGAGTCGAACAAGTATGTGTCGTATTTACAGAGCATTTAATCTGAAGCAGATATTTTGGGGGGGGAGGAGGCAGGGAGTTTATACAGTGACTTTTTGGGGGCTGGAGGGGATATACAAAGTAGTGTAGGGAGTCTTTTTAGAATTCTTTATTTTCCCTGAGCAAAACTGTGATCTCACCTGCACCTTTTAGAGATCATGCTTGGAGCAAATTGCAGTTTTGCCTTTGCAAATTGATTTTCACCAAGATGCACAGCCGAAACTACTTTAAGTTCAGATCTTAGTTAAAGCTCATTCTTTCCTGAGAAGATGTGGATTTAGTCTAAGCCTAAAGGTGAAGATGTGTTTAAGCACTTTGATCAATCAAAACGTACTGATGTGATGTAATAAAAATTAGGACGTCAAGTTTCTCCTCTCCTAAGAGTAGATGTCTGTTCTGAAATTGTTTGTGACTGGAGAATTTCTTATTAAGATTTTCAGATTTAAAATCCGTGCTGTTTTTTAGGTAGATAAGGTGGAGAAGTTCAAACACACACAGAGTACCAAAGACTGTCTGCACGCCAAGTATAACTCTGCTACCTGTGCCACAGTGGTCGGAGATGACCAATGGGGGCATCTACAAGTAGATGCAACTTCTCTTTACCTGCTCTTCTTGGCACAGATGACTGCATCAGGTAAGCAGAAGATATCTTAGCCTTGACTATTGTTGCAGTTGTCTTTCATTTAAAAAGGAAAAAAAGTTTTAACTAGCTTCAAAGACCTTTACATAGCTATTACTTAGAAGGAAATAATATTTATGTGGGAAAGAGATGTGGCTTAGTTAGGATTTCAGATTTATAGTAATTACCCTGGCAGTGTCTATTCCCTTAAGGTTTGTTGACATACAAATACCTGAGGTATTCAGAGCTGTGTCAGAGAAGAGTTTCATGTTTGAAGACTGCATGGGCTATGCTGATGGATAGGCTTCTTTAGAGTGGCTACATCAAGTCAGCTGTTCTACTCCTGTTTGTACCCCTTTTTTTCCTGGCACTGTTTTATTTTGATGCTCTTCACAACTGTACTTCTCCTGTGAGGATATGGCTCTCCTCTTGTTCCCTACTTGCTTTTCTATCCTCGAAGCCCTTCGCATTTGACTGTGACAGAGTGCATGTCTGATTTTTCTGAAGCAGATGGAGGGGTGGGGTGCTGCTGAAATTGGGCTGTTCTGTTCCTAGGCCCCAGAGCTGGCTCACACATCACTGATTTGTACCCACTGTGTCTGAATGTCACCCTCACGGTGTTGATTTTTTTGGGGGAGGGGTTGGTCTTTTGTGGGGAAAAAAAAAAATCAGTAGCATTTGAAGTATTTTTATCAGTAGCAAATATTGAGGCTTGCTGCCTCTTCTTTTGGAATCACGTAATTTTTCTGCTGTCTATTCAGTGGACAATAGTTGCTAGCAAATAAGCTAAAAGTTTGAAACTCATTGAGGAGTAAATATTTCAGTTTTAACAAGTATAATTAATTTCTTCCCCTCTTTCAATCAGGGTTGCGTATCATCTTTACCCTTGATGAAGTTACCTTCATACAGAATCTTGTCTTTTACATAGAAGCTGCCTACAAAGTTGCTGTAAGTAATTATTTATATGTAAATGATCTGAATACACGTCTGATATGGGTCAAAAATAATTCATTGGTGGAGAAGAAAAACATGGATGACTTCTTCAATGAGAGGATGTCAGAATCTGTCAGTACGTTACACTGTGAGCAGCGTCTTTGGAAATGGTGGGAGGGCTATGGAGGGATCTTCTGCTACTGGATGAAGGTATGTTTGTGCTATCATACTAATAGTTTTTCTTGCAGCATGAGTCTGAGCTTTATTTGTAATTGTCCTGATGTGTCACTAAAATCTTACAGACCTTTCTAAAAAAAGCAAAATGGTAGCAAACGTTTTTTGAAAGTGATGAATTGAAGGGGTGCTAGGAGAGGTATGCAGGATCAAGGATTTTGCTCTGTTCTGTGAAGAAAATGGTTCATGATTGTAGACCTGATCCTGCTGGAGTGTATTTTTATGTACTTCTCTTCAAACATTAGGAAGGCCTCTCCCAAGAGTGATGTGTGTGTGTGAGGGGGTGTTCTTTTTTAGTTTGGTCTGGTTTTTTTGATTTGGTTTGGTCTTGTTTTTTTTGCTTGGTTTGTTTGTTTTTTTTTTTTTTTTGAATAAACTAACTTCATACAGGAGTCTGTTGTTGGGCTGTGCATGTGGAGGGGAGGTAGAAAGGATTGTTTTTTGTATGTAATCATGCCAGATTTTTCTTGATGTTGTTGCAGGATTATGGAATGTGGGAACGTGGTGATAAGACAAACCAGGGCATCCCTGAACTGAACGCAAGCTCCGTAGGGATGGCCAAAGTGAGAATGTCTTACTGACTGCTTCTTAGTGACTGTTCTATTGTGCTGAGTAGAGCTAACAAATTTGATAGTTGCCTTCCCATAGTCTTCTTGGCCACTGTGATAGTATCAGATACTGCTTGTATTCTGTGTTTGTGTGTGAATGAGTATTTAGCATAAAATTCTTGTGATAATGGCCTACTTTGAAGGACCTCAGTAGAATTGTTCTGGGGATTGCAAAAAATCTGCCAGATTGAGTGAGACTTGAAAAAAAAATCTGACAGATTTGGGGAGGTACAGTCTCAGAAAATTGTCCCCACTTTTTTCCGTCCCTCTTTCTTAATCCTCCATCCCCAATATTAAATGTGATACTTTCATGGTAATCTCAAGTCGGACATAAATTTTGGAAGACAGAATATCAGTTTAAAAAGTTATTCAAAAGTAATTTAGAAAGAAAAATGAATACAGGTATATTTAAAAGAAAGCAGATATTTCTGGCTCCTCTGTCTCAGTGCAAGGTCATAAAGATATTAAATGAAGCTTAAAAGGCAATAAATGTAATGTGTAGACACTATGTAAAAAAGTCATTGGCAATTAATTGAGGTCAAAAGCTTAGTTGCATTTCAGCAGGATTTATTAGTTACCAAGATCTTGTATGTGGTTGTAAGAGGGAGAAACCTGCTGGTCTTGGCCATAATTCAGTCAAACAGCAAATGAGGCAGGTTCTTTGAGGGAAGTTATCCCATAGCCATCTGGTATGAGATTTCTTGCACTGAACAATCTGGCACAGGTTGCTGTTGGTGTACATGTCTTCTGGGAGTGGTGCCCCTACTGTAAGGGACTTCTGTGGGACTTGCTGCACAGAGTTTGATTCTCTGTGAGTCTGAGATCAATAAAAGTACTTTTCAGGGCAGGGTATGGGGGGCATACTGAGGACCCAGCTGCAGAGGAAAAAGTAGATACTTTTTTCTTAATCTACTTCCGGAATTCTCCCTCTTAACACTTCTTTCCCGTATCTGTTTTGTGTTGCTGTTCATGGCAGCAGTACAGCATGGATCGTACTTGAACGGATCTGAATGTGTTTTGTTCACCATTAAGACTGCCTATGGTCCCAGCTATAATTTCTTCATGGGGCATTCTGCTGTTATCAGAAACATCTACCGATCTAGCAGTCCGCTAGAGAAAGGCTTTGCAGAGCCAGTAAACCGATGTTTGTGTTGGAAGAAGACAAATACCCTTGCCTCTCTGAAGAGAGATAAGGCAAGCTTTGCTATGCTATACTTTCTTTGTCAGAGATTTGCATTACAGAAGTTGTAGGATGAAAATAGACAAGGAGCAACGTTCAATGCTACCACAGCTCTGTGAATATAAGTTTCAGGAGAAAGATCTACTAGTTTGACTCTGGCAATTCAACCTTTGCTCTTGCAGCCACATCCCCTGCGTGGCAATGCTCCGCATATCAGCAAAGCTGAGGTTTTGTAGCCTTCTAGGGTAAACTAAAGGTTCTCAGATACAGTGAATGGGTGGCCTGCTATTGTCTTTACTAGGCAAACACATTATGGCCAAATGGTATGCGATGTCCTGATTCATCTGTTGGTACGGAGCTTGATGCATCTTGGTTGGCTAGGTGGCTGTTAGGAGTGCAGAGAGCAGACATCTCTTCTTCTTTCCCATGTGAAGCAGTAGGATCAGTGAGAGACAGAAAGCACTCTCTGTTTCTGCTAACCAACCTCTTTTGATCCTGGGGCATGTTGTACAAGCCTTCCTCTTTGGATAGGCCTTCAGGTAGGAGGAGTGAGAATGAATTGAGTGGAAGATTATTTTGGAATATGGGACAGGAGAAGCTTTTACTACTAAGTTTTTCAGTATTGAGATATCTCAGCAGAAGTTCTGTCCACCATTGCTTTGCACTGTGTTTAAACTGTAAGAAGTCTCACCAGCACGTCCCTCCTGTATCCCGCTAGAGCAAAAAGAGAAATATTACTTACTTTTCCTTTAAAAAAAAACAAAAAAACCCCCAAGTTTCCCATAAAAGATTTAAAAAAAAAAGTCTGTGGAACAAACTTCTCTCTTTGCTTTGCCTCTGAAGGAAAATCGGTCAGGTTGTAGGGGGTATACTCAGTTTAAAAGATAATTTTTTTGATAATCTGTTTTTTTGTTTGTTTTTTTTTTGAAGGCAGCTTTGGAAGCAATTGATGAACTAGATCTTTTTGGTGCTCATGGAGGGCACAAATCAGTGATTCATGTTCTTCCTGATGAAGTAGAACATTGTCAGGTAAAAAATAGTCTTCTGTTTCCTTTGTTAGAAGAAAATCCAATGTCCCTCCCATTTTGTTTTTAAATGAAATCCTGATTGGCTAAACCAAAAACTTAACATAAAGATGACTTCAGACTACACTGTTCGCCCTGTTTATAATAGTTCTCCTGAAAGTGAGTGGCTTGAAGTATTCTCATATTAATTCACTTAATTATCCAGTGAGTTCTAAGTCAGTTTGCAAATAACATGCTCTACTCCATTTACATTTGACATAGTCACTTGAATGAGATAAATTGTTTTACTTTTTTTTTTTCCTTCTTTTGCTTAGTCCATTCTATATTCGATGTTGCCAAGGGCATCCACGTCAAAGGAGATTGATGCTGGCCTTCTCTCTATTATTTCTTACCCAGCTTTTGCAGTGGAGGATATAAACCTTGTTAATGTAACCAAGAGTGAAATCATATCCAAATTGCAGGTAAGAATTTCCTTTATTTTTATTTTCCAGAGGGAAAGAGTAGGCAGAACCTCCCTGTCCTGACTGAAAATCCTAATTGAAGAAGGATTGCCAGGTTTGGTGGGTCAGTGTGTGGAAAAGAGGGAGGAAAATCCCGAAGTGACACTGAAAACTCAATGCACATTGTATGTAGGTGTTAGTCTGTGAGGAAGAACCATATGAGAAGTTTCAATAACTTGTCTGTTTTTACAGGGCCGTTATGGCTGCTGTCGCTTCCTTCGGGATGGTTACAAGACGCCCAAAGAGGTGCTACTTTTGTCTGTTTTCTAGACGTTTGGAAGAATTTAATTTGTCTCATTTACAGTAAGGGGCGAAGTTCTGTATCACTGTTAAGATCTTAGTGCATCTGGTAGTAATCCAAGTATCCACCCTGGGAATGACTCATGTCTAAAGGAGACTAAGTACTGGAAAAACAGTTACTAACTGTGGAACTTAATTCATAGTTCTATTAGAAATGAACCCCTAGACATGCTTATGGTGCCTAAGGGGAAACAGTGCCTCTGAGGCATCCCAAGGTATCTTTGAACTGAGGCAGAGCTAAGATGATTTGGGTGACACCTAGATTCTGAAACTGGGAAGGATTGATTTGTCTGGAGAATAAATAAATGAGTTTGAGACTGAATGTGAATAAGAAGTCAAAATGCTGCAAGAAGCTTTTTACTGTGGTTTGTATTGGTTTCCTTATTTTAATTATTTGTGTAAAATAAGCTTCCATTATGTATGGAATATGAGTAACTTATTTAGCACTGTGAGTAAATGAGTATGATTGAATTTCTAGGATCCAAGCAGGCTTCATTATGATCCGGCTGAGCTCAAGCTGTTTGAGAATATTGAATGCGAGTGGCCGGTATTCTGGACATACTTTCTAATTGATGGAGTATTTAATGAGGACAAAATTCAGGTGAGGAAAGAAGAAATGACTTTGAATGGAAATGTGAAGCCATTACCCACTGTATTTTGTAGCTTTGACCTGTATTTATTTTGGATATAAGTTGCCTCTATACAAAGACTCCATAATCTGTTTCTGTAGTAGAAGGCAGATCCTTCACCAGATGCAGTTTTTGTGTAGATGAATTATTCTCTATAGATACCAGCAGGTGTGAGAAGAGGTAAAGCCTTTCCTCTGGCCTGTGACACTGCTCCTGCTCTGAAGGGATGTGATAGGTGCAATCTGAATCTTTTGTGATGTTTATGCTCTTTTGGCAGTGAACACTGCTGGGAATTCAGTAGGATTCACTAGAATTTGCTAGGATTGCAGACAGCAGGATGGGAGTAGTCTCCAGCTGGTATGACCTTATTGGGGACTTCATGACAAGAGTTCTGCAGAATGATGGCTCGGAGGAACTAAAAAATAACATATGATTTTAAAACTCCCTAGTATGCAGGAGGACTGGAGATTGCTAAATATAATCCCTTAAAAAATAAAGTGGAGACAGGAATTAAGCAGGGAGTTTCAAGCCAAAAAGCCTTCTTTCTGTACAGACATTTTAAATCACATGAAAGAATTATTAACACTAGAAATATAAGGTGCTTTCCTGAGCACAGTAAAGACATTCTGCTATAGAGAAAAACTGCATTGTGTCATAAGGGAAAGAATCAAAGAGTTTATTAAAACTGCAGTCATGTCAATGAAATAGCACCTCAAAAAGCAGTTTCTAAAATTTAGTTGGGTAATCTGGGAGGGTGTTTACCTGACTCTCTGTGGATCCAAATGGGCTGTAACTAGGAAGCGCTCAGAACGGGCAATTGCTCCCAGTTCCCACAGTTTAAATATATGTGAGGTAAGTGTCTAGCCCTCCACAGTTACTACTGCAAACAAGTATTTGCAATAGGTAGCAATTGTTAGAAAAACAAGTACCCTCAGGTCTCAGGAAAAAGGAGAGATGGATATAGGATACTGAAAATACTAGTGTACCAGAATATGAACATATGGATATGTTAAATTATGTCAGTGCATTCCATTGTAGCTACCTATCTTGGAAAGATATAGCAGAAATGGGATTTCAGAGGAAGGTGCTGGTAGTGCTTAAAAACAGCTTCCCTACAAGTAAAAGCTTGGAATGGGATGGTTAAGAGCAGGAACAAAATAAGGGATATGGAGAATATTGAATATTTTTTGTTTGTGTCAGTCTGGTATTCTTGCTCATAATATCTTGTCTAACAACACAAGAACAAAAGGATTTTCAGTTCAGCAAACTTGTGTCTTTTTAATCAGTTTTAATCTATTTTAAATTTTCTGTAAGGCAAATTAATAAGAGAAATTGATTTCCCAATCCAGTAAAGCAGTATTCAAAGTATTCGTAGGCAAATTTGGCTAGTAGGACAAATATTTTGTATTAATTGTTGTCTTTCTTGCACTTTAATGGATGGCTTCAATCCTGACAACCTCCATGGGCAGGTTGCTGCATCATCATCTATTGCAAATTTCATGCAGAATTTTCTGCCTATGACTTCTTTGTAAAAATATGCTAGAAGTAATGGAGGATTGATTTGATCCATATGACAGTCGCTTTGTTCAGGTACTTTTTCATGTGAACATCTATAAGAAAAAACATTCTACTTTTTAAGATACTATTCACTTGTACTTTTATTTCTATTTCCTCCAAGAATCATAGTCTGATCTAATGACACTGTAGTGATGAATGTGACTTAAAGACTTTAGAGAAGAATGTTTTGTTCTGCTTAGCTAATTCCAAAAGAAAGTTGGTCCACAAACCCGGGCGTGGGGGGTAAAGCACCTCTCCTCCTTCTGTCAACAAGGTGTTAATAATTTTAAATGGATGATTTATGTATAAATGGAAATGAAAGCAAAACTGGGAGATGTAATCCTGGGCCAAGACTTGCTAAAAACTAGCACTGGTGAGACTCTGAACTGCTGGAAGAAAGAAGGAGAATGGAGTGAATAAATATTTCGAGGCCACTGGAGAAATATTGCTGAGAACCAGATGTAAATGTATCATCTTTTTGTTGCATGCTAGCTTCAGCTGTCTAACTGAAGAGGTTCTCAGAGCCTTGGGACTTTGATGTGACTTGCTGCCTGGAGGAGTGTCTGTCTGTCTGTGTCTCTCTCTCTCTGCTAACCTAATGCTTGCTGGCAGACTGACCTCCTCACTTAAGAACCAGTTAGGAAGTTTGGCATTCTCAAAGTGTCCAAATACATTTTAGTTATGTGCTCATGACAGACAAGACCAATCAGTTCTTATAAATGCTTTTTAGAGTGGCAGAATTGCTTTCTTCCTTGCACAAAGGTCTACCAGATTTTTCCACAGAAAAGCAGTTGTTAACTAAGATGTTAAGACCTCTATAGGTCATATTTTCAAGGTGAAAAATAAAGATGCTCTATCTCTGTTTTGTATTACAACAGTTTGTTATAGATAAGACGTGCTCATGTTTCTGAGACTGAGAATATCGAGACGCTGGAACAGTATCTAAGAATTTGAATCCTGATCTTCCGACAGCAAGTCTTTTTTTTTTTTTTTTAGAGACCAGATATTAGTTGAAAGGGTTATTGGAAAGTGCTAAAAATTTAAAAATTTAACTTTACTGTTTCTGTTTTGTTGCCTTCAATGTGAGTTCTTATTCTCCCCCTTTTTTTTTCCCCTTTTTTCTCCCCCCCCCTCCCAGGTACAAGAATATAGAGAGGCTCTGGAAGGAATACTTATTAGAGAAAAGAATGGAATAGTTCTAATGCCAGAACTGTATGCGGTCCCTTCAGAAAAGGTATTGTGAAAATTCTAGCATCCACTTCAGAATGTGAAGTTCAGATATCAAGATGAATGTCAGTTTTGTAATTTTGCTGTAGCTGTTAAATCTAAACCAACAGTAAAGACTACTGTGTGTCACTTTATAAAAATAAATACTTCCTGTAGAGAAATGGTAGACCTGAGGCTTCCAGGCGATCAAATTTCAAACCTGGGAATCTGAGTGCCTAGGGAAATATTAGAGCAGGCTTAAAACTTTAAATCCTCTCCTGTTCTCCTGAGTAATTTTTTCACCTGTAACAAGGCATGTATTAAAAAAATGCTTATGCTGACTTAGGAAATGAATCTCTGAGAAGAAACAAAACATAGACTGTCTTGCCTCTTTGTTCTATCAGTTGTTTGCTGTCTTTCTTTTCCAGAGCTTGAATGTGAGAAACAGGTTTCGTATGAATTGGGGTTTTGGTTTGGGGAGTTTTTTCTTTTTTTTTCATCTTTTCTGTTATTGTTTTACCTGATTCTCCCACTGTGACAGTCAGTCTCAAACACTTAGCCTTGATTCAGCCAATTTAGTGCTCTTCCATCCTAGCTGCCTTTGGATTCCTTCCTGCCAACCTCTCTTCCTGCTCCAGACCTCTCGGCCCTCACTCACTAAGGGTGTGGAACCTCCTGGACTGGTCTGAGTTTATGCAGCGAGTGTTGACAGCTGCTGTTTTTATTCACAGATCTGAGGCTGAAACTTTGAATTGCCTTTCTCCTTACTGGGTAGGAGCATGTAAGAGTGCAGAACCTTCCTATGAGCTTTGATAGGCACCAGTATAATCTGATGAGCATGCCAGACAAACAGGGTGGATTTCGCCTGCTGTTTTTTATAAACTTTTAAATGCCTGTGATGAATGTGTTATCTAGGAGAATTTTATCGCTTCCCTGAACAGATCTGTATACTGCAAAATCAAGGCAGACTTTCTCTTTATAAATTAATGGTCCCTTCTCTTTTTTTTTTCCGGTGACCATTCTTGCTAACATTGGAAGGGTTGGAAAAGCCTTCATTTTTTTGGAAAGCACCTTTGCTCCAGGAAGCTAGGTAGATATAAGTAGAGTTCAAGTGTCACCTTGCAAGGGGTTTGAAAGCAGACACAATTACCTACAAGCTGCCCAGAGGGAAGGAAGCAAAGGCATAGCAAGAAGAAAGGGGAAGTACTATTACTGATGCTATAATTACATGCAGAGTCCACATTCAGTTTTGAAGGGTGCAGTAGTGTATGAGAAGGAAGAATTGTTTGTGTTTCAGATAACTTTCAGCATCAAAAGTAAAAGCAAGAGATTCAGGTGTCAGTAATAATGGCAGGTTAGAAAGGGTAGATGATAGATCATATTTTTTCAAATACTGTAATATTATTGATTGTTCTTCAGAATTGTAGGGTAATTTTTCTTGCTTATGCTTTTGCTGTCAGGTGGAAGAGGAGTGTGAAAATCCTCACTCAGTGGATCGTGTCCCAGTGGGAAAGTTGCCTCATCTTTGGGGCCAATCTTTGTATGTCCTTAGCTGCCTATTAGCAGAGGTAATAGTGTTTCTTGTATAGTAGGGGAGCTTATATTACACTTTGCTTTGAGATGGTTTAGGCTTTAAGTACAATTTGGTTGTTGGGTAATGGACAACATATCTTCCAATAGAAACATATACATGACTCATCGAGTGGTGATTCTGAGCTTTCAGGACCTTTTTTGGATATAGACAATTTTCTGTCTGTTTCTAATCAAGCTAAATAATTTGCCAGATGGACTAGGTATGTAGTTAGGTTAGAAGGACATGATGTCCAAACTTACATTGCAGTTCCAGAGCTAGGACTTTGCACTACTGCAGTTCCACTGGGCTGTACCTTATTCTGTGGCATAAGATGCCTACAAACTTTTTCCAGTAAAGCCATGTACTTGTTAAAGTATATCAGCGGAGCTGTAAAAAAATTGCTTGGCCAAATTGCCGCAACTCTTTTGGTTCTGAAAAATATTTCAAGAACTGTTTTTACTGAATATATTACTCAGTGGAGGGGGGTGGAGAAGCCCGGCTGTATGTTCTGCTAGCCTACTAAAATATAAAAAATGGCTAAGATTTCTTCTAGATGTCATCAGAAGCCTTTTACTTAATTTTGTGTTACTTTTTTCTTTCACTTTTATTCTAGGGATTTCTGGCTGCAGGTGAAATTGATCCCTTAAACAGGAGATTTTCCACTGGATTTAAACCTGATGTTGTGGTTCAAGGTTAGTGAGATTTTTAAGCATTCTGGGGAAGCTGGATTATGTAATGGTGAAGTGCCTGTGCACAGGAAAGAATAAAGACAGGTTTTAAAACAACATCTTGATAAGTCAAAGGAGAAGGACAGAAGTCTTACTCTTGTGGCCATTCTAAACTTTCCTGGATGTTTGCATGGCACATGGATCCTTTGGTGATACCATCAGAAGAACAAAGGGCAGGCAAGAAAGTTGTGTGTCTAGCAGTCTTTTTCCAGGAGGGAATCATGTTTAACAAAGAATTTTTAAAAATGGTAACTTAAAATGGCAAGATGTACTGAGAAATAGAGAGCCAAAAGCTGTCCAACATCCCATTTGATGTCATGGAGTCATAAAGAAAGAAGGAAGTAAGGCCTTTGTGCATTTTTAGTCAACCACATAGTAGTTAAGAGGTGACAGTAGAGACAGTCAGTTTAAAAAGAGATGAACTGTGGTTCTTAGCAGTGTTTTTTGTCTTCTGTTATACAGTAACTGTTTTAGCAGAATCTAATGAAATTAAGAATCTCTTGCAAAACCATGGAATCAATGTTCAGAGTATTGCTGATATCCATCCACTCAGAGTGCAGCCAGCTCGCATCCTAAGTAATCTCTACACCATGTTGGGTAGGTGTTTGAATATGGAAACCTAACTCTACTGCTGTGCAAGATGTGTGTGTGTTTTTTTTTTATTTAGTTTTTTCGTCCCTTTTCTACTGTCTCAATTTCTTTTCTTTCTTTCTTTGCTTCCAGGGATATTTGTGTATATGTGGATTCCTTGGATTTTAAAAAAAATTTGCATTTGTGTAAAGAAGCTTAGCAAAATTATAACTTCTGTCCTAAGTAAGGAGCTCCAGTGGCAGGAGGGGGAGAGCTGTTTTTGAAAAGGTGGCCAAAATATGGCCCTGTGCCATGTCGTGTTGTGATAAAGCTGGGCAAAAAATTGACTCTCTTTGTCCTTCAGGAACTATTTCCAAAGAGAAACTGGCTTAAAAAAAAAAAAAAGCCTGGAAAATCTAGAAGACAATGTTTCTCCTTTCAGAAGTCAAAATACTTACGTTTTGAGTCTGGAAACTGAGTAACGTGGTTGCCATTCTACCTCTGGGAAGTCTTCTACTCCAGATTAGGGAAGCCCTGCTGCTATCAGAGCATCCCTGGACTGTCAAATTCTTGCTAATGTTCCTTCTAGCCCTGAGCCAATTTGAGCTGCTAAAGCCCTCCAGCTCTCTTGTAAACCAAGAAACCTTTAGATTGCAGGGGATTTGCTAACCCCAGGACTTTAAACACATTCCAGTTTCTCAGTAGTGACTTCGTTGTCCCTCTGAGCCTGCCGGTTGGACTAAATAAATGCCTAAAAGTTCTAATTGTTTCTGCTTAACTTGAAAATCTAATAAGATTTCAGCCACAGGCTCTTTTGATAATCTTTGCTGGAATGAATTGGGTCTTGGTAAAAAAATTTCTGCACATGTTCCTAACTGAACATAATTTTACTAGTTTCAAGTGTGCTGGAAACTCCTGATCCAAAATTGTGGATGTTACTGCGAAGTAAAATTGAGGTGGGGTGAATCAACACTGGTAGATTCCTTTGCAGCATGGACAAGGGGAGCTGCATCAAGCTGCATTTATGACCCTTTTTCAGTGTTCCTGTGACAATCTCATTTATGGATAATGCTGAAGGAGAGTACAGGACTGTTTATGCTTCCCCCCACACCAAACCAGGAAGCCTTTGGAAACTTTGGTGTATCCAAAGTAACAGGGCCTTCAAATAAGTCTTAGAAAGCATGCCCTTTGAATGGAGATGGGAAATTGCATATGCTGCTTTTGGGCAAGAATTTTTGTTTTTATCACAAAGAACTTTTAACAAATGAGATGCTTGCCAGGCTTTGCTGAAGCTTGCATTTATTTTATAATTGTTTATAATAGTTCTTTCACTAGTGGGTGAGTAGGATGATTTGACACATCGGTGTATTGTTTTTAACAATGAATTCTTTGGGAATATTCACAGTGGGGTTCTTTTTTTCAGGCATATGCTTGTTTTGCTTATACTCCTTGTCAGCCAGATTCATGTCAGCTCATGGCTGCTGGAGCGAAGGGTGCAGTGCAGAGCATTAGCTAATAAGCCGCACTGGAGGTAGGCATACCAGTATTGAGCTCAGCATCTTGCTAAAATAGCTGCATGGTTTCTGACCAAGTAGGAGCATGGAGAGAGTAGCATATTTGCCTGTAAGTGACAATATACAGGTGGCCTTTGCAGGCCTCTGTAGACTGCTGACCCTGTGCTTTATACTTTTCCTGAATTTTATTAAACTGCCTTTATGAGATGTGGATGCGGACTGAAGAGGGCAGTCCCTCCTGCTGCTGGAATAGTTTGAAGATACAGAAAGGACTCTAGTTCTCCTCATCTCAAGAAGTTCAAGTTCCATCTGAATATGAGGAAAAACGTCTTTACAGTGAGGGTGACAGAGCACCAGAACAGGCTGCCCAGAGAGGTTGTGGGGTCTCCTTCTCTGGAGATATTCAAAACCTGCCTGGACATGATCCTGTGCAACGTGCTCTAGGTGACCCTACTTGAGCAGGGGGGTTGGACTTGGACGATCTCCAGAGGTCCCTTCCAACCTCAACCCTCCTGTGATTCTGTGAAGTTCAACAAAGGAGCTGCCGGGTCCTGCACCTGGGGATGAATAACCCCACATATGAGTACAGACTGGTGTCTAACTGGCTGGAAAGCAGCTTTGCAGTGAAGGACCTGGTGGACACAAAGCTGAACATGAGCCAGCATTTCAGCAGAGAAGTCCCAAGTATATCCTGGGCTGCATTAGGCAGAGCATTGCCAGCAGGTTGAGGGAGGTGATTCTTCCCCTCTATTCGGCACTGGTGAGGCCAGACCTGGAGTGCTGGGTTCAGGTCTGGGCTCCCCAGTACAAGAAAGACATGGACATACTGGAGCAAGTCCATCAAAGGGCCACTGACACCTTAAACATACCTTACATGGACTCCTTTGTGTCTGGCATATGAGGAGAGGCTGAGAGAGCTGGAATTGTTTCTCCTGACCTCATCAGTGTGCATAAATACCTGGATGTGGAGGGAGCAAAGAAAGCACAGCCAGACTCTTTCGGTGGTATCCAGTGAAAGGAGAAGAGGCAATGGGCACAAACTGAAATGCAGGAAATTCCATTTAAACAGAAAAAAAAAAAATTTTACTGTGAGGGCGGTGTAACACTGGAACAGGTTGCCAAAAGAGGTTGTGGAGCCTCCATCTTTGAAAGTGTTCAAAATTTGACTGGACACAGCACTGGACATCATGCTCTAATTGACCCTGCTTTGAACAGGGGGATTGGTCTAGATGATCTCCAGAATTACCTTCCAACCTCAACTGTTCTGTGGGAAAAATGATGCCAATGCCCTTCCTGACTGGGCTGCAGGCTGGGTACACAAAGCCACTTGAGAGTATAAGGACCTTGTAAGGGATAGCAGCATGTGACAAGGCTCCCACCCCTACAAGAACACTGTGTGCGATATTCTCCATATATTCTACTTTGTCTGCTTCTGCTTTATTTGAAGATCTGATCTGGCTCTTGGGTGTTGTGAATAGTGTATGCATTGAGTTGTTTCTCATGGATGGTGAATTTCTGCTTCTGGTTCCAAAGCTCAAATTTCACATGCTTTTAAAACTAGCTTTTCTGGACTTTATCTGGCATGTTGTATTTAATGCACACGTTCCTGGTCAGGAAACAAGGTATGTTCTGTAGGTAGGTTCCATATAGAGTCAGAACTTCTGTTTTTGACAGCTTTTGAGGTCTGGTACAGATTGAGACTTCCTCTGTTCTCCATATCCTGTTTAAGGTGATGCTGGTTGTTATCTGTGACTGGTTTCATTTGATTTCCATGGTTTGTATACATGCACATATCTTGTTGCCTTTCTAGATGATTAGTGAACCATCATCTGCATAAAATGTCAGCTGGACTTGTCATAGCTGATACTCTTTGGTTCTGGAATTTGAGACTTCAGGGTTTTGCTGTTGTTGCTCTTCATAATGTAAAAGGAATTAAGGTACCTTCTCCTCTGCATGCACATCTGACTGATTCAGAAGATGATATGGATTCATTAATTCCTTCTCTTCACAAAAAAAAAAAGTCTAGTGGTGAAATAACCATGAAAAGGAGATCTGTCTTTGTATTTGGATGTGCTTTAGGCTTTTATAGGCCAGAACTTTTAAGCTTCTACAGTGAAAGTACTGCAATTTCTGTTACATATTGATGGCCTGGTTTTTGAAAGGGCCTATCTCCTGTTGTTCTTGGTGGGAAGCTTTGGGTGCTGAGCAATCACTATAATTGAAGAACCTGGTCCCGTGGTCATTGAAGCCAAGTCTGTTATTTTTCTTTGTTCTGCCATGCCAATGTCAATGAAGTAGATCTCTTTGTCTAAAAAGGTTGTTATGGAAAACCACACAGTAGGGACTCAGTTCTTTTAAATATCTGGAGAAGAACAGGAAATGTTAAGTGAGACTTCTCTTTTTTTTCTTCACAGGCCGGAACAAGAGCATGAAACTAAGTGGTCGGCCACACCGACACATTGGAGTGCTAGGCACCTCCAAGCTGTATGTGATAAGAAATCAAATATTTGCTTTTACCCCTCAGGTGAGCATGTAAAACTAGCAGGGAAATCACAGTTTACTTAAAGGCTAATCATTAGTGAAGGGCTTTGCTGTTGCGTACTGTCATTCTACTTTAGATGGAACAGGCCTGATAAAACAGATGTACTTTGTTTTCTTTTGGGGGGGGAGTTGAATAATCAACATGATAGGAATGCTGATAAATCTCTCTTCTGCCATACAGAGTCTGGCTTCTTTGGCTTCTGCTTCAGAAGAACACAGTAAATCAATAGTACAAAGTTGTTACTGATCTCTGCCCTAACTAATGATTTAGCTAATGGAATAAATAGTTTTTCCAAAAATGGGTCGCTTGATATATCTGTCTACTGATTGCTTTGATGGAAAATCTAACTTCACCTAAGCATGCCAAGAATGGTAACCCCCCCGGTCACTAAGATGTAATCTTTTCAATATATTGTTGCAAGGGTCAATAGTACTGAGAAAAAAGGATGGTTCTCTCTTTGTTCTCTGTTTAATGCCTTTTTCAGTATAACTAGGAGCTTGGATCTTCCCAGAATCAATGGCTCTTTTTATACATTTAGTGAAATGCTACACACTTCTAATTGTAGCCTTATTCTAGCATTTAGTATTAGAAGGCTAAGGGGTCATTGACTCCAAACATGTGGAACTGAAGCAGAATAAAGCATGCTCACACGCTGCTAACAGTTGTTTGACTAATGTGGTCTTTATAATGTGGTCTTTAAATTCCAGTGGAGGAGATGCAGCAGACTCCACAGATGGCCTGCTGCGGTGCTTCCTGAAGTCCAAACATAATGAAATTTGCTACAAATACTGTTGATGCCTTCCTGTTCTTCTACAGGTCCATTGATCATGGCCAGCTTTATAACAAATTTCACATGTGGAAGATTGGTTATTGTGTTGTGTTGTCCCTCCTGACCCTGAATCTTTCTTTCCCAAGTTAAACAAAAATTCTTCAGGATCTCCTTCCCTCCCCCCCCCCGAATTTCTTTGTTTGTCCACATCTTACAATGTATTGGGCGAAGTTGGACCCTGTATTCCAGCTGAAACCTTGCCATGTGTCAAGTATGGACATGCTTATTAATATGTTCCAAAATGGCATTTATCTTTGCATCAGCAGGACACTTGCTATTTCTGCAAGTTGACTAAAACCTCCATAACTTTTTCAAATATACTTCTTCAAAGCCAGACCTTCTCCTCACCCCCGCCTTTTTTTTTGGGAGGGGGAGAGGGGGGATTTAGGAAGGTGAAATTAAACACACAAAGGTAGTGCTTAATTCATATGTGCCAATCTTGAGTAATGTCCACAAAATTTGTATTTTTGTAGTCTGTATCCCATCCAAGTCTCTAATGAAAATATCGACCAAGTGTGGGGCAAAGGCTGGCCCCCTTTAGCTACTCTCTGAATCTGAGAGAACAGTTGATAACTCTCTTGGGAGCAGTTTTTCAAGCAGTTCTGCTTTATCAGATGTTGTTTCTTTTATCTCGCTAATGTCAAAAGCTTTGCAAAACTAAAGATATGTCTGTCACTTTCTGTTGCTTCCAAAGAAGGAAATTGGAGAAATTAGACTGGTTTGCTGAGAGTGTTTTTTGACATGACTGTTTGGCCATCTTGCGTTATCAGTTTGTTATTACCTTGGCACACTCAAACTGGCTTTGTTCTGCTGTGTTTTCAGGCACTGAAACTGGGTTGACTGGTCTCTTATCCTGGCTCTTCCTTTTTTGAAGACTGACAGTGTGTTTGCCTCTCTGCAGATTTCTGGGACCTGTTCTCCCTGAGTTCTCAAAAATAATTGCTAGTGGTTCAGAGGTTATTTTGGCTAGTTTCTTAAGTTCTGTGAATTAATTTCTGTAGACTTTGCCAGCTTGGTTTTAGGTGCTCTTTAACCTTTTCTTCCCATACTCAGGCTGAACTCCTGTCACTTTCTTAAAAGTAGTATTACAGGTCACAATTCTGCTTTCTGTCAGTAAAGGCAGCATTGAATACTTCAGTTAGTCCGTATCCTCTCTTTCTATTTATTAACGGACCTGTAGTTTCTTTGTTTTTGTATTACTTCTGATGTGTTTACAGAGTGTTTTCTCATTGTCCATTATGTGTCTTACTAACTGATGTTTATTTTACATCCCAGCCTCCCTCTTCCACTCCTCCCCAGGGATTATGCAGTTCCTTAACTTTTGTTGTGGCTTATTCAACATTGTTTTCATTGTTTGTCCAACTCCTGATGTAGCTACAGTAGTCTCTTACTGTTATTCTTAGCCTTCCTTTGTAGTGGGCAACTTTACCATTGTACATTTAATGCAACTTTTTTCTACAGTAACTGTCAGCTTTTCTGTGTTCTGCTTGTCTTTGAGATTGTTCCCAAGAGACATATAGTTCCAACTTTCCAGTCCCCAGTGTGTGCTTAAACCTGTTTGCTGTTTTTATTGCTTTTGTTGTTATTCCACATTTAGGGCACTTCCAGATCATAGGTTACTCTAATTCATTATTGGGAAAATTGCACTTGACATGCGTGATCATCTCCTTTTTATTTGAATGGCTTGGTTTTGCATAGTCAGCCTATAAATATAAGAACATGAATTTTCTATACAAGCATGGATCTTTTTGTGATAGTAGCAGCCCCATTAGGTTAATCCATGCAGTCTGCACTCTGGTCAAGGATAGCTCACGTGGCTTTTGTCAGTGCTTTCCTTAATTTTCATTTCTTCCATTAATTCATTCGCATCTACTCATACATGTTATTTCTCTGTCCTCTAGTTTACAGACCAGCATCACTTCTATCTGGCTCTAGACAATCAGATGATTGTGGAGATGCTCAAGACGGAGCTGGCTTACCTCACTTCTTGCTGGAGGATGACAGGGAGACCAATCCTGACATTTCCCATCACCCACACAATGCTCGGTAGACTTCATTTTCTCTGTTTCAAGCAAAGTAGATTACTGTGGAGGAGTAGGATGAGGGTAGTTTTGAGAGGAGACAGATGGCATGACTGTTTCAACATCTGAGTTTTAACATCGAAAGTACTGTTTAACTTTCTCAAGTCTGTGCTGAACTTGGATGACATGGTTATATTTTGTTTTGGTTTTACTCCCCCTTGGTATACTTGCATCTCCCCATCATATCTGTACTATTTCTGTCCAAAGAGATTTGATGGAAAACCCTTTGGAACTTGTCATGAATGGAGTGTGGGTTTGCTTTTGTTTGTTTTTTGAATAAAGTAGTATTGATAGCACTTCTGGGTTCTGGTTTTGACTTAAGTCTCATTTACTTTGTAGAGAACACCCGGAAATCTACTTAGCTAGTCCTGATAACTTAAGAACATGTTGCTAAGCTTCAAAATTCTTTGTTTATTCTTCTTTAGTTGATGACGGTGCTGACATTCATCCAGCAGTTCTTGCCACCATAAGAAAATTAGAGGATGGCTATTTTGGAGGTGCAAGGTAGTGTCAATATCCCAACCAATTCTTTTAGTTAGTTTATTTATTAAAATTAATTTAATTTATTTATTTATTAATCAAATTCATGCAAGCCTTATGTTTAAGCATGTGATAGTGTATCGGTCTTGTGGTGGTGGTGGCACTCTGCAGAGAGAAGAACTTCAACTATAATTATTATGTGGAAATCGGATGGCAGCTGGATCTACAGTACAATGGGAAGGGTATATCTCCCAGAGAGCTATACCATCTGTGACTGGCATTAACAGATAATGAAAAAGTAATGTCAAACCTTGGAAATATAAAACCTCGGTCTTGGCTGGGCTTTTGTTTTTAAGAAGTGGTTCTCTTTTAAAAATACAGAATGTGTCTTAAACATGAATTACATGTAGTACTGGTCAGCATATGTTTCATTCATCTACATATAAAGGCAATTTAATATGATGCCATGTTACTTCTCTATTGTCTTTCTGTTTGCTCTTCTTTAATCAGTCTCTTTCTCTGACAATCAGATGGGCTTTTTGTCATCCTAGCAGCACTGCAGTTCTGTGAAAAGATGCTGCTGTCATGAAAACTACAGTTCCCTTTTGTCATGTATGATCCCTGGCATGTAGGTCTTTGGTCAGGATCTCTCTTCATATAAACATACAGAGCTTTGCATGATGAAGCCTTGGGTCAGGCCTGTAAGTGTAACACAGGCCAATAATGAGAGTAGTATCCAGCTGGACCTGCAACTATTTTTTTGCTTTTGTTTTACTCTGCGTTGGTTTCTTCCTAGTTACCGTAGGTGGATTGACAGTAGATCTGGTAGATTTTTGAAGGAGTTGTTGACAACTCACTGAGCTTTAATCGGTACCAAAATGGTCGATGTTAACTCTCTCTGGCATGCTTTCCTGTTCGCAGAGTGAAAATAGGCAAACTGTCAGAATTTCTTACCACCTCTTTCCACACGCATCTGAGCTTCCTGGATCCAGACTGTGATGTAAAACTGTTTGATGACCCTAATGAAGGTCGTTGTAGTCCTGACAGTGAATATGGATATGAAGGCTATCCAACAGATTTCTGTGAAAAAGGTAATAGTTTTTCACTTCAATTTTTTTTTCTCTTTCAAGTATTATCAGTAGAGCACAGGTTTGCCTAGAATGCAGAATCTATTTTGTGCGCATCTGGTAGTCATTCAGGTTTCTCATGCGTCAGTATGATGACAGTATGTGCATGACCTATTTTGGAGAAGGAGTTTGCTCATTCCCTATGCATACCTTGTGTATGCTTCCCACATTCTTAGTAGGATGTTGCCCAGTAACTGCTGCAGTAAAGCTGAGTCTGAAGAATCAGCAGACTGGGTGTGTGTGGAAGAGGATGGAGGGAGGAGGAAAGTGTGAGGAGAGACAGATGTGAGTATGCGTGGAAGAGCTGATCTTTGGACTATCAGCTAGAGGAAAAAAAATTTTTTAAAGCAGATTTTCTTTTAAGCACTTATATTTGGAAGTTATTTTTTCCTTTGAAAAAAAGCAAAAGGTTTTTTTTCTTTCCAGTTTATTCAGCTTAAAAATCCCATATGATATTCTTGCATTTTTCTGTGTCCTTCTGTATAAGCAA
The DNA here is from genome assembly GCF_003343035.1 of Apteryx rowi. Taxonomy (NCBI): domain Eukaryota; kingdom Metazoa; phylum Chordata; class Aves; order Apterygiformes; family Apterygidae; genus Apteryx; species Apteryx rowi. Next base: position 30,741 of record NW_020451311.1, read on the forward strand.
GAGTGGAGTAGTGTGTCTAAAACAGAAAGCAATGAAAATTTATACATTTCTTTTTAATAAACTTCTTTATTTGTCACACTAGACAGCCAGGATGAGCTGGATCAGTATATAAATGATGTCCTGCAGAGTACAGCACTGAAGTCATACCTGCCTCCAACTTCAAAGACTGCTGATCAGCCTCCTGTGCTCAGTGCAAACCATTCTACACGAGAGATACTGTCAATAATGGCCAAGGCAAAGGGCTTGGAGGTTCCAGGTATTTCTGTTTAACGCTTTTTTTAATAATAACAATAGAAAACCCCTTCTAGGTACTTAAAGGCTAAATTCATGTATTTCCCAATTCTGTTTTTAAAAAAGAAGTAATRGTGCAAGTATGTTGTAGTTGTAAAGAAATAAGAATGAGTCCAAAATTATTACTGTAGTATTCCTGCAGAATGCTATGTCTAACCTGCAATGAAATAGAATATTTAATCAATGTAGATGTTAGGGAAACTGATGTGGCTTGTCAGTTTGCTAGAATTCTGGAACCTGAGTTAGTGAATTTATCTTTTTTTCCTTTGTTTGTACCATATTAAGGCAGACAAAATTTTCTTTTAGTAAAGTTCTGGTGAAATAAAAAGTTTGAATACCAAAACTTCAGTATATTTAAGTACTTTAAATCTAAAAGAACAAATGGAGTAGGGAGGGAGGACAGTGTTCCTAATAATGCTGTATTACTAACAGATTGATTGAAGGACTTGCAAATTCAGTCAGTGCATTATTTGGGCTTCAGTAAATTCCAGTATATACTGTACTATATAGGTTGGTATGTAGTATCCAATGTCCTGATTAAGGGAAGGCTTGCCTTGACTTCAGTGGACTTCAGATTCTCTCCCCTCATAATATATAGTAATAATTTTCAAGCTTTTTCTTAATCTTTTCTCCCATCTTTCATAAGCAGTATCATCTGATCCTCTGATAAAATCAACATGTGAAGTTAACTGAGCATTAGCCTCCCTTTACCATGACCATAATTATGATATCATATCAGTTAGACCATTTTCTCCATGTACATTTCTCCATTACAATATGTAAAATACTTAGCTAGGTTAGGTCATTGAGCTGTAAGACCTGTGAGGCATGGACTGTCAAAAGGAGCATCAGCTGAGCATGTAGTGCCTGAGCCTTTGACATTTTGATCTTAAAAATTCTTGGAACAAGCCTGCAAGAAGATAGGATCAAAAATATGAGTGTGAGCTTGTCTCTTGAGTTCCATACACAGTATCTCAGAAGCATTGCCTTGTGTATTTTGACTCTCAGAGGTTTTTCTGCTGTCAGCTAGTATAATTGCCTTGTTCAGGTGTTTCACTTTTCATGTTACTGAAACGGGTATTTTTTGGTGGCTTTGCTTTCCAGCTGTTTCTATGTCTCTTCCCACTAAAGTTCTGAACACGCACCGGAAGTCTCTGAATCTTGTTGATACTCCCCACTCTTTCGAGACAAAGGTAAACTGTGGGAATGTTTATGTTGTTTGTATTTTTTCAGTCTCAGTACTGTGGCCTTTCCTGTAGTTCCCAGCCAACCCAATGTGCTTATTCCCCTTTTCCTTACCTTCACAGCCTAGCCATGAGGCACAGGGTAGTTGCTCCCTTGTTTTAGATTTTTTTTTTTTTTTTCTTTTGGCTAGTAGAAGGCTTTTGGTTAAATAGACATTATCAAATAGAAATTTTCTAATAGTGTGTGCAAACCAGAAAATGATACAATACATGCTTATTTTCAAGGGCCAAAGCCTACCTTATAATCTGTGGGTTCAGTTGGGACTAAAGGAAAGGACAGAATGTGCACAGCCTTTCGAACTGTTCTGCAAGAAATACTGCTTGTAGTGATTTCTGGGCAGGAGGTGAGTGTGGGAAAGGACAGATGTCCTTAAGGCATGAAGATGGGGCTAGGCTAGGCACTTGTTCAGTCCTAATATAGGTGACCAGCTGCCAAGGGTGGTTTTGGGAGGTTGTATCCAGCCTCCTGAAGGATTCCGCTCTACAGAGAGTCCCTGGAAATGGTAGCTCAGGAACATGTTAATTGCTGAATAGCTTATTAAACAGAAGTGCTCTTCAGCCAGGAACTCACCACAGTATTGCATTATCTGATTTGTTTACAGGTATGTTTTATAAGCTTGGAAAACTTCTGATGGCAACATCTGCATTTATGAAGTGTCACACATACACAGGGTAGAGAGGGAGCTTACAAAGCTCTGATTACAACTACATTTGTTAATCAAAAAAAAAATTAATATCCTTCTGCATGTGACAGGAAAAACATGCAAAAAATTTGTTTTTCTCCTTTTACAGAATATCTAGTTTTGTCCAGAAATGGCTTTCCTTGTTGATTGAACAGAAATTAGAGACAAAGATGCATTCTGGCCTTTGCATTTCCTGGGATTAGCCCCCTTTTCATGTGTGTGGTAGTCTGACAAGAACTGCACGATGTCTCTATATTTCAAGTGCAGAGTTGTGTTGTGAGGTCTCTCATGTTCTTTAATGGGAAGCTACAGTTTATGGGTTTGATCTACTACTTTCTTCAAGATCTTTTCTTTGTTATTCATCTGTCTTTTTTATCAGGGTTGTGAAAATGTTTTGCACTTGCCTAAAGATGCTCATGGTGATTTGGATTGCAGGAAGCTTGTTGAACAGCTGAAGGAATGTCCAACGCTCCATGATCAAGCAGATATCTTATACATCTTGCATATACTGAAGTAAGTTATCTGAGTGTAAAGTTCAGTGTCGTGAAGTTTGGTCACAACTATCTGATTATTCTTGTGCAAAAGCTTGCCACTGTTTGGGTAAACTGTTCAGGGCTGGTTCAGGTTTTTGGGGGAAGATGTTAAAATAGTTTGTGCTTTAATGGGAATACTTTCTGGTAGCTTGATTAAATAGGTAATCTTGGATACGGAATACACTTGTGCGAATTTCAGTGAGTGGATTGGCACACAATTGCAAATACATTGAGGCTGTCAAGATCACAAGTAAAATGTACAAATCCTTTACGTGAATGAGAACATGTCTTGGCTCTATTTGTGGCACTTTATTAAGTTCACAAAAACTCGGTGTGATTTTTATGCACAAGGAGGGAAGTGTGTGTTAGTGCAGTTAGTGAATTAATGCAGAACAGCTGTATTTGGAGGGATATAAGCACAAATGCAGTTTTAATGAGTGGTCACTGTTTTTCTCTACTTGCATGTTTAAATGCTCCATTGGCTAAACCCCAGGGTCTTTAATAAGTTCTTGGGAATAGTCTAACCCAAGCTGCTGGGGTTAGTAAATAGCTGTTGATTAAACAAGTTTGATGGGAACAAAATACAAATACAAACCAACAGAATCATCATCTAGAGCATATTTATTGTTTGTTTTTTTTCCATTTTTTTTGTTTGCTTGTTTGTTTGTTCCCTAGGCAGGAGAACACTCTGGATTCTGGCAGAAAGTTAGCTTAGGTTTAAAAGACGTGTGTTCTAACCACAACGGGCTTCCTTATTATTACACAGATCAGTCTTTTGTTTTAGTCTTTCTCCTGTGAGGACCTCTTCTTTTATTATCTTGTTTTCCTGAGCAAAATGTTTAGCAGCTTTTCTTAAAGAGCAAATTAGATCCTGAAAAATTGTCATTTTGTTGTTTAACCAAAGGTAATACCCTTACCTTCCTGTTTTGGACCTGTTTCACTGCAGCAGTCTCCATTGGGCAGGCAGACACTGTCCCTGTAATAGGAGTTGAAAGGTCATTCGATAACACATCCGAACATTGCCAACAAGAAGCACCTTTCTTGCCATTGTGCAGGGAATTTCAAAATCAGGAGAGGAACAGGAAGCTTCTCTGAACGATCAGTCATGTAAGAAGTGTGGAAGTCTGGTCAACAGCTAAGAAAGAGGCAAGGCGAAAAACTTGTAGAGCCCCTTGAGGCATCTGAAAAATGGGTGCAGTCTTCAGTGGTTCTGAAGAAATTGCTGAATTCTGCTATTAAAGAGCAACAAATTGGGAGTATTCCTCCAGCAAAACATCTGTATGCACGGTTATTTTAAAGCCTGGTGGGAATTCCCCCTGGTTGGTTGCTTTGAAGTCACAGGCTTATGGCTAAGTGAGTGCTCAAGTTAGTGTGAAAGTTCCTGTTGTTATGAGTTTTTGCCCATGTAACTGATTTCTGGCGAAGGCCCACATGTCCCTTGTACTACTTAAGTGTGTCACCTGAATGAGCAATTCAATCAAAATCAGACTGCTCACTGTGTGACAGACTTAAGCAGTGTAGCATTGTAAGCTTCCTGCTTTCTCTGTCTGTCCTTCATAAAAGACCCCTTAGAAATCTGTTTGTTTTATCTAATGAAAATCACCTTGTCTCTCTTTTATGGCAGAGGTCCTGATTGGGATACAGAGCTAAATGGACAATATGGTGTCACTGTTCATTGTCTACTCAATGAGCTCTACAAAAAGGCAGGCCTCAATCAAGAGTGGGGCTTAATCCGTTATATTTCTGGTATACTTAAAAAGAGAGTGGAAGTCCTGGCTGAGGTATGACACAAATAAATAATGCTGGTTCAGTTTCCTGACTGGAAACAGACATATAGCTACCAATGTGAGGGACAAAATCTCTAGTGAGGCCTATGTTGGCCCTCTTCTGGTCTTACCTCACAACATGTATAGTGCAGCATTTCTCAGTAAACCTCTGTTGCCTTTCTGATCTAAAATCTGATCACAACATCTCTGCCTTTGATGAGTACTAAAAACTGTGCTAAGGCTGGAGTTGGCTGAAAATGTTGAACTGTAAATGATTGTGAAGGCTTCATTTACTCTGTATTATCACAGAAGTTTAATTATGTGCTTTGAAGCCTGTAGTTGTTGATGATGTATTGCTATTGCATATAAACATATTTGAAGCAGTCTCTAGCATCGTGATAAGATCACGATCAATGGCAAGACCATTAGCTGACTATTCCTGTCCCACTGGGTGTACGGTCTGTAGTGTGAGTATATGTGAATGTACAGGAGCTTTAGAATGTCTGGAACTATTTAAGGTTAACAAGGAAGATCCATTGTAAAGGTATAGATTTGATTTTGAACATTACAAAAATGTTTCCTTTCAGCTGTTTTAAGCATTTGTTTAATCTCCTATTTATCCTTGCATATTTCCCAGGAACTCTCCCTGGCCATTCCTGGCCATTTCCAGAGCTTTAACTGTCATACCTAGAATGACCTCTTTACTGATAGTCTTATCTGTGGGGAGCAATTTGTGATGGTTGCCATGTGTGGTTTTCCATTAAGTACATACCCTTTTTCCATCCGCAAGACATTATGGATGAGCCATACAGATATGCTCACGGAAGGTTATGTATGTTAAATTAATAAGATATCAACAAAGAATTGGGGAGGATGAGAGCAGAAATGATTTGTGTTGTTTCACCTTTATGGAGGGAAAATATACTCTTAAAAATCTGAGGGACGTTGCTCTGTAAGGTCTTTGTTTCAGAATGGTACAACAGGTAAACTAAACACCCACTTTTGAAGGAAGTCGATACAAAAGAATAAAACACTGTGGTACTGGGGGAAGCACCTATTTCAGAATGTATCTGGGTGCCTAATTCAGGAATGTGATGCCATGTATTTTGTTGTGTGTCTTTAAGAGATATATTAGTGCATAGAATTTGTAGCTCATACTGCCATGTTTTCATTGATTAAATTTCTTTTTGTCTTAAACTAAAAAAATAAATAAATAAATAAAGGTTAAAGTCCTTTATTGATCTGCCCAGCCCCACTGGAGTCCCTAAGTGTTATGTTGCTGATTTCGCTAAGAGGGAAGCAGGCTTTCAGCCTGGGCAGACTCTCCTGGCCCTGTTAACCTCAGTGGAGCTTTGGCAATGTATATTAGTTTGCAGTGTTCTGCTGGACCTGTATGTTTGGTAAATAATTGAAATGCACTTAGAAATCGCTGAAGAAATGCTTCGTTTTCTGGAATTAAAACCTATCATTTCCACATGACTCAGAGAAAGGTCTCTTGCTTTCTGTCACTTTATGGTAGGCTTGCACAGACCTTCTGTCACACCACAAGCAACTGACAGTGGGCCTGCCACCAGAACCCCGTGAGAAAACCATTACCACGTAAGTTGGAGCTCTTTCTCCGTTCTAGAAGCAGCTTGCCTTTCGGCTTTCTGCTGATATATCTTGTTTTCAAACCTATTTCTCACCTTCAGAAGGAGTTGCAGGCACCAAGGCAGAAAGGCCTGTGCTGCAAAGATGTTCTTGGATGACTTGGTTCCAGTGCACATTGAAGAAGTTAATAGCAAGTACTTGAGTTGCTGCTAAGTGTGGTATGCTTTCTTTCAGCCCATTGCCACCTGAGGAGCTCACAGATCTTATTTATGAAGCCAGTGGCCAAGACATCAGTATTGCAGTCCTGACACAGGTACGCAGCATGTGACAAAAGGGTTCTTTAAGCTGTGCTCAGGGTGATGCCACTGTTCGTTGTGCAGCCGGTGATTGAGAAAGCAAACCTGAACAGGTGCCTTTATGGATTTGTCCTCACAGGAAATGATTATGTATTTGGCGATGTATGTCCGGTCACAGCCTAGCCTTTTTGCAGAGATGCTCAGGCTCCGCATTGGACTAATAATTCAGGTGATGGCCACTGAGCTGGCTCGCAGTCTGAACTGCTCAGGTAAGAGCATTTTACCATAAGAGATACTTACGGGTTTATTCCTGCCTCACCTCAGTGGTTGATTTTTCATTCATACATGTTAAATACTTTTGTTAACTCCATTCAATATGCACTTACAGACTTGAAAATAACTTTCCTTTTCGACTCAGTGAAATACCCCGCCACGCCCCCACACATGCTTTTTCAAACTGATGTAGGTTTTAAGTACTTAAGTCCCCTGGCTTTTGGTGAGTACTTGAGGTCCAGATCATGAAATTATATGCATATGTATTTAGGGATCCAGTGCCATTAATATCAGTGAGAATTAGGCCCCTAGATACCTTTGAATATTTGAGCCTTGATTATTCATAGTTCTTGCAGTTTTTACTTAAGTCAATTTATAGTGGTATTTGTCTTTTTTTTTTTTTCTTTAACTAGGTGAAGAAGCTTCAGAAAGTTTGATGAATCTAAGTCCCTTTGATATGAAAAATCTCCTACACCATATTCTGAGTGGAAAAGAGTTTGGTGTGGAAAGAAGCTGTGAGTTGTCCATTTGAGTACTTGTGTATGTTAAGCTAGAACTGCAAATGCAAATTTTGATTGTCTTGTTAAGTACAAATCTGCTCTCCAGTCACATGAAATAGAGTTATAGGTATATATTAAACACAGATGGGCAGTACATGTGTGTGTCTGCCAGGAGGATATATAAAACACATGTAATGAAAGCTGTCTTGTGTTGAAATCAATTGTATCAAGTTTTCAGTGATACAAATGCAGACTTTTAAAATGAAAAAAGTTTAATGTGACCACACTGAAAACCGTGAAAAGGATACGTCTAACCTGGCTGCAAGGAGCATGCCTGTGATACCCAGGTATTCCTGACTGGCACTTCAGCTGCCTCCTGGGCTCATTCTTAAGCCCTCACAGACTCACTGTATCTCTGATGTTGTTTGAAGCTACAGTTGCTTGGTGTCTTGGAAAATCAGTCCCCAATACCAAATATGGATTTAGGCCCTTAACTTGACCTAGTCAGATTTGAAGTATTGACTAATGATTTGCATGGATGCTTTCACCAGGAGCATTGTACACTGGAAAAAGGATATATCTTTTTTTCTCTTCTAGGTGCAATCTTATTTGCTTGCCTACCTCTAGAATTTTAAAAATGTCCATTTGCTTCTTCTAGTGCGACCTGTAGATTCCTCTTCATCTAGCCCTGCAATTTCTATTCATGAGATGGGACATTCTGGAGCAACCAAAACAGAAAGAAGTGGTATTACTAAACTGAAGAGTGAGATGAAGCAGGTGAGGGTTTTCTGTTAATGAATTCATCAGAAAACACAGCTGTTAGGAACTCTTTTTTTGCTGGATTTGTGCATGTTAATTTCAGCAGACCATTTGTAATGCCAAAGAGATTCTTGGTAAATCACAAAAGTTTCCAAAGATCATTTGATTTAAAGCTGATCACTAAATACAGGGAAGAAGGGAATACATTTCCTTTTCTGTTCTTGTTTCACATTCTGAATATAGAAGAATGTGAGCAACCTCTAATGCATTCATGACATCAACTTTAAATCAGCTTTTTTATCATTTTTTAGCTAAGGAAAAGTCAGATTTACAAAGAGAGGCTTTGAAGTGTTCGTTGTTATACTCCACGTGAGTCTCTAATATGGTCTACGTACCACTTGGGAAAGATACACTTGAAGAAAAGAAGTATTGGGTTGCTTTCTTTCTGTTTTTCTTCAAGAATGGAGGGATGATTACTGCTAGAGCATTTTTTTGAACAAGTTCAATACTTTAAATTACACAGCAGCTGAGGATGTTTAGAGATACTGTACAAAACACATCCCAAGTATTCTGAATGAATCTGACTGATGGTTTTGTTGTGAGTGTTTAGATTTGTTTTGTTTGTTTCCGTTGGTAATTTTATTTGCTGTAGGTAAATACAAAGGTAACAATCGGAGGAAAGTACATTTATAAGAATAAAGTGGTGCATGTTAAGAACATATTTTAAAAAGACCCTCTCCTGAGAGCTTAAGAAACAAGCCTTCATTTCATCTGAGGACATTTATAGAAATTTCTAAGAACATATGCAGTGTTTTCCTTTGATTGTATGAAACAGACTTCTTTGAAAGCTTTCAGAATGGAGTGGCATTTCTGTATGTTCTTAAAAATAGAACATTTTGATGCTGACCCAAAGATTAGTTAGTAATTCTGTACACAGTATGGATCAAGCAGGAAAGCAAAGGTTCCTGTGAGACAGTTTCTGTCTCTTGAGATACGGTCATGGTGTTTGAGCCGTATTGCTGCCTTTTTCTGGCTGAGGCTGCCTCGCTCCCTCCCCTGGTGCAGCTGTGCCTGTGCAAATGCTGCTAGGTGCTTGCTGCAGGCTCTGTTCCAGGCTCTGAAGTGACTTTGGTAATTCAGTTTGAGCATGGCTGTCAGTCTCATAGCAGACTGTGAATGTCTGACTTCATTTCCAGGAAGAAATAAGGATGTGACACTAGGTGGCAGCATTATTTTATTCTAAATACAGAGGTAGGCCTGAACCTGAAACCCTTTGGAGTGTGGTGAGATTGGAAAGGTATTTTCTGCATCGCTTTTGCATTAGACAAACATTTTTCTTGCACAGAGGAGTTAACTCTTCTTGTTTTGTTGTCCCCCATCTTTCCATTCATGCTGCTTCCCACCCTGCCTCGCTACACTCTAAATAATTCATTAAATACTAATTTAGTGGTGTACTGGTGGGGGGAAGGAGGTTCAACTTAATGTTACGTGGAACATTTCAAGTACTTGCACCAACATCTGTTTACACAAGAGCTGATGAGTTGAGCAACCACAGCTCTCTGATTTCTGCAGCTGTTTGTGTCAGGTAAAATCAAGCCTTTACCTGGATAGCCAGTCTGAACCATTAACATTTAATTATGAGGCAAGGTGTGAGGGGGCAGTTACAGAAAAGCATCATAGGTGTGAGGTGTGGTGCATCCACATTTCTGTGAAAGTTTTGCCTTGCAACTCTTTGCTCAGCACTGCCCACCCAGTTGGCAGCTCACAGATTTTTTGCAGCCAGATGACCTTCTAGCGCAAACAGAAGCTGCTGACATTATAACAGATGGTGAATAGAAGTGGAAAACTTGGGGGTTTTTTTCCAGCCCTGAGTCACAGGGAGGGTTTTGCCTGTGTCTTAAACTGTGTTGGTTTGTGTTTGCCATGCTGGAGTTAGGTAGATAGTGTGGGAAGCTTGGGGTTCGTTGCAACAAAGCAGGTTCCTGGCACATCGGGGTTGGCCTCATGGTGAGTCTGGGAATCAGATGTCAGCTGAAGTATGGCAGTGCAAGAGGCCAGGGACACTCAGGGCTTTCTTCTGAGGAACAGAGCTTATTCCATGCTTCTTGTCTTTTCGTGGATGGGTTACTTGAACTTATTTGTGTACTGTTCTGTCATGTCTGTCTGGCTGACTTGTTGGTGTCTGTTTTTGTTTCGTAGCTCCTCCATGAGGGCCATTCTGTGTCCAGCAGCATGTTCACTTCCAAATCCATGGTAAAATGCCATCTGTAAATCTGCACCTTTTCTTCACTGTTTGTGTGAAAGGGCTTTAGGTCTAAACACTTCTTGTGGCTTCTCCTGCCTAAAAACTTGCTTTCAAACTCTACTTTTTTGTTTAGCTCACCTTCATTGGGAATGAGTTCTTATTCGTAACCTTAGAAGTTCAGAGTCTCACGTTCAGATCCATTTAGTTCTTTGGAAAGTTAAGCAGTTGTAGCAGATTAAGCAATGTAGCAGATTCAACTGCTTAATGGTGGGTTGTGTCATAGGTGTCATCGATGTTTAAAAGTAATGTGTCATTTATGTTGGTGGTCTCTGGGCAGTAATGAACCCAGTACTGCTTCATATTGCTAAGATGGGGATTTTATGGGCATGGGTATCTTCTCAGGTTGTCAGCTTCTTTTAAGGCAGAGAACATTAGCTCTTCCTAAACCTTCACTGTTAAGAAGGAAGGTAATTGTTTAAATAATTTGTCAACAGAAAACTCAATAATTTAATGTCTGAGACTTCAGATCTCTAATGAAGAGACAGAAAGCTTGCACCTACACATGTACTTTGAACTGGTGGTTATGATTAGTGGATCTTTGCATCTCCAGACTCACTGTGCATGTCACACCTCCCAAATGCCCTGAATACACTATTGCAGAGCCCCACTGCAAGCATGCACCCCTTTTCCTGTGGTCTGGCCTGACAACTGCCCCAGGTGCTGCAACCTCACCCTCCCTGCACACCAGCACAGAAAGGCAGGACTCGGTTGTGTGTTTGATTAAAAGGCTCAGAGTTGCTCAATGAGATCTTTGCTTCTCTGAACTACCTGAGTAGCCAGATTAATTATTTTCTGCAGAATGACTTCTTTATGTAGGCACTGACCCTCCTGCTGACCTCCTGCATCCCTTAGTGCTGCTAAGTGGGGTGGAGGAGATGAACTGGCTACATCAGTCACTGGGGAAAGAAAAAGACTAGAATGCACCAAACTGTCAAGGGAACTTGACCTCCACCTGTTTCTCACTGACACCAGTAGGAGTAAAAATGGGCTTGGTTTTCATGTGCTGGTCTTTTTGTAGTGTTTGATTGTGTGGTGTCACTGAGCCTGTCCTTTGCAAACATACATTTTTCAGTGCTATTTGCTACCTTTCCCAGTGCTTTGCTTAGGCAGTGCATATGTCATTCCCTGTCAATGAACTCCTTTCTAGGCTGAAAGTAGAGGGTGTGCAAAAAGGAATGAGGCAGCAGAAGAGCATAGTCTCTGGGCTTGCAGAGTAGACAGAAGGCCCCTATCCTGCTGTGCTAATGGGCAAAAGAATTTGGTAGTGGCACAACTTTTGCAGGTGGTAGAGAGCAAAGATCTGCTGCCTCATTTAGTCTTGATCAAGTCTGCTAGAATAAAATAACAGAACAATAGTGACAATAAAGGAAACAAGACTGATCCTAACAGAGAAGCGGGCATAGTAATTACATGACTGTATAAAGTCAATTTATCAAAATATATTAATGGAGTTTCCTGCACGGAGGAGTTATCTTGCTGGAGTCATGGACCCTTTGGTTCTCTCACAATACTGAGCCTGAAGTCCAAGTCAGACATACCTGCAAATCCTACCATCTTTCACACCGGTGCCACTGCCAGCCAGCCCATCCTTGTTAAAATAACCATGCCTGGTGTTAAACCAAGCAGTGAAGTTGACTGAGTTATGCCTTCTTGAACTGCTTGTCTATTCTGTTCAGAACTGGTTGGAGTACTTCAGTAGTGAAGCTTGTTGTGAAGGGCAGAGGAGAGGAAGGGATCAGTCCTGGTCTGTCATCTAGTACAACATCATGGCCTGTATTTTCTCTTGGTTCTGAGTTACATCATTCTTCATCAGCAGTTACAATGTTAACTGATCAGGAGAGGGCCAGTGGCTGTAAAAAAAAAATTAGCTTACAAAGACTTTAATGTTTCTTTCAGAGGGGCAGTACTCCACCATCTCCCACTAGTACTTCTCCCACGAGCTCTGAGGGAGACATTAGTTGGCGTAACCGCCAAGGGCAGTGGCTCCGCAGGAGGAGGCTTGATGGTGCCATTAATAGAGTTCCTGTCGGCTTTTATGAGAAAGTGTGGAAGATCCTTCAGAAGGTAAGTTGATGCCTATGGAAAACAGGAAGCAAGTAAGCTGTACAGTATCATGGGAAGATGGTTGCAGAGGTATTGTGTTGCTGGGAGATGAAGCTGGCCCACATGGAAACTGGAATTATTAGTAGGAATGTATGTGTTGAATATATAAGGGCTTCATTAACACAAGTTCACATGTTAGTTTAAAAATATCTTTCCTCTGAAAATACCAGCACTGAGCTCCAGCTGCACAGTTCTATTTTACCACTTGTTTTGCATTGCTCCTGACTAATGCGAGTTGTGGTGACTGCCACTGAGGGGCGGTGCAGTGCAGTGCAGTGCAATTCATATGCTCCGGTTCAAAAAGGCTGGAAGGAATGAAGTAAGAAACTGCACTTACTCTTTCAAAATGTCTTCAGATCTCTTGCTGACTCTTCAGAGCTGTATGGCATGCTTAACATTTTTTTGTTTGCTTTTAAATGAGGAGTAAACCTTGCCAGCACCTTGGAGATCAGTGGTATGGAAATGTATTGAAACAAATCTCCAGGAAGGAGAATTTCCATTCGTTTTAGAGTGATTGTGCACCTGTTCTGCTTCGCTGGCTGAAAGCCAGTGTTCTACACCTTGCAGTACTGAGTTGTTCATGCCTACACAGTTGGAAAGATGATGTGCCTCACCAGCTCAGACTGCTTTTGGTTGTGCTTTTAAAATAATTTGTGTTGAAGCTGTTAGTGTTGATGTCAGCAAAGACAAGTCATATTTTGCCTCTAGATTTACTAATGGGATCTTTCAATACAGTGAACATTACTTCTGTCCTGACCTACTGTAATGGCTGGGAGTATTTAGTGGTTTTCTGGCTATTAATTACACTTATTTAAATTGTCTTCAGTCTTTCGTTCTTAAACTCTCTTTGGACTATTCATAAAAGTGCTCTCTTTTTCTTGGTACATTTTTGTACCTCAGATACCCATATGTGTCATTCCTTAGCCTGCCTTCTTGCCATTTAGGTTTTGTCAGCCTTTTCTCATATGCTAATTGGTATTCCTAACACCGCCATCACCTCCCCACCACCGTTTGTAGCCCATTTCGAAGAACCACAACACATTGACATCCCTGAGTTGTGGTGCCCTGAATCTTGAACACTAAAATAAATTGTTGTTTTAGCCAAAATATGAAATAAAGGTTCTCACTTACATAGTCTATTGTCATGCTTTTGCACTGACTTTTATTTCTATGTCCTTTCACAATATTCTCTTTGACTGGCTTTCATCTTTTGCGTGCCTCTTGCTGTAGTGACTGTCCAAGTACTTTGCTCCCATTCATTAGCTAGACTGGAATACACCGCACTGCCAAAGGGCCATGTAAGCTTATTTATAGCATTTGCCTAATTACATAATAACTGGTTGCATGATAACTTTTTCAGCAAAGGTGAAATAATATTTTTAAGAGTTTGCTGTTGTTTTTACTGAAAGTAGCTACATTTCAAAGAGCAGCATTTCTAGGAGAAAAGTTAGCTTGGTTCAGAGAGCACTTGGATTTACTAGCAAGAACCGTATTCATTGTCAAAATGTTTTGTTTCAGTGCCATGGTCTGTCCATTGATGGGTATGTCCTTCCTTCCTCAACCACCAGAGAGGTATAGTAAAATACAGTAAAATGGTTTTTCTAGCCATCTGATTGAATGTTTGATTTTTACAGCATAAGATGCAATGGGACCATCGTTGCAAATCCTTGGTTTTAAGAACATTTGAAGTAACTGCTACTGTGGGAAGGGGGCCAAGGTCTAGATCTTCCCTCCAGCTTCCGCCGCCCTTCCGCCGGCTTTGGCTGGGGCTGTGCAGATGAGTTCCCGCTGGGCAGGCCCAGAAGCGGGTTTGTAGCAGGTGCCTTCATGCCACCTGCTCTCTGCACACCTTCACTGGGCACTGATGAGGGTAGCGAACTGTGCACATTGAGCAGTGCTTGAAAGAGGGCAGCTGATACCAGTCATTTAAAGCAGAGTGAGGAAAAACTCTACTCTGGTGGAGTAAAGTAGACTCATTGCTTGCTTGCTACTTTTCTTTTAAAATGCTGTAACTGCAGCCAGTGAATTTTGGCATCACAGTCTCAAAAGTAAATACCAATTAAGGATGACTGTTTCTAACCAAAGCATTGACTCTTTAAATCCATATCCTTTCCTTACACTTTTTCCTTAGTTGGATTGCACTCGGTCTTTAGGCACTCTGGCAAATTTTAAATTCAGACAATAACAATAACAGACAACTCCTGTGAACAGTAATCAGCGGAAGAAAGGTGCTTATGTGCCTGAGACTGTTTTCCTGTCAGATTCCATAAGATTTGTTTCTGGTTTCCTTCTTTTCTGAGAGGGTGGTAACAGTGGAAGAGAAGAGCTAGAATTTTCTGCCAAATTTCAACCTTATTTTTCAGAATGGAGAACTTTATTCCTATTGTGTAGATAAAAAGGCTTATATTTTTAGTGCATCAGACCTAGACAGTGTCTAATTTTGCTGTTTAAAGGAATCAAACTAAATAAGCACAAAACTCCTAAAACGTCAGCATTTCACGTAACATCCACACAGCTCTGCCAGTGCAAATTAGGTTGCTCTACAAACAGTGTAGCTATAGCTCAGTGTGAAATAGCATTTATTTTAAGCAGATGGTTATTTTTGAATCACTAAAGTGATTTTGGCTTTGCAACCAATCTGCAATGCCAGAAAGATACTTTGAAGAGAGAGTGCATGAGACTGCTGCAGCGTTAGAAGCAAAGAGTTAATTTGCAAGCTAAGCATCACTATTCCTGTATGTAAATAAAATGTGTGTATAATGGTTTGTAGGACTGGAATGGTTTTCTGGAAGTTGCATAACAGTTTGCAGGATCTGGGCTTAGTGACACAAAAAGTTACTGCAAGTGCTAAGCCGTACAAACATCTTGTTCGCTTTAGTCAGACTACCCCTATATGCAAAGAAGAGCATATGTTTACATGTTTGGAGGATATGGGGAGCTAGTCTTTTGGATTTGTCAGTTTTTCTTTCCCTTTCCACTCAAACTTGCCAGATGACCCCATGTGAAATCAAGTTTGCTGTGCATGTGGAGTCAGTGCTGAACCGTGTATCCCAGCCTGAGTACAGGCAGCTCTTGGTGGAAGCTATTCTCGTTCTGACATTCCTGTCTGACATCGAGGTGAACAGCATCGGGGGTATCATCCACATGGATCGAATAGTGCACATGGCCAATGACCTATTTCTGCAGGAACAGGTGAATTCAAAGTGCAGTGGTAGAAAGCCTTCACATTTGAATTTGTGCTCTGTTTTTTTCCTGTTTGTTTTTTGTAGGTATGATGAGTTTGATTTCCCCCCCCCCCTTATGCTTTCCCCCAACAAAGACAGACCAAATCACTTAAGTATCTTCTGGAAATATATTTGGAAAATTAATTAAAGAATTGTGGGAGATTTAAAAGGAGTACACTTTCAGTTCTAGTGGCTCACAATCTCTGAAGTAAGTGGGTAGATTGAAGAGTTTTGTTTTACCGAAACACTGCAAGAGCTACTCTGGGAGAGAGAAAGCATTCAGTCTTCTGTCACTAGAAAATCTGTGCAGGTACAACTACCAGAGACAGAACAGCTCAGAGACCACAATACATGCATGCAGGACAGTAAAGGAAAGACAACATTCAGGTCTATGTTTGCTGCATGCAACTCCTCCTAATCATAAAAGAGTATTATGAAAGCAAAGAATAAATCCTTGGAATTACCTAATTTGAGTGATCATCAAAAAGAAAAAAAAATGGACAAAATCTGTGAAGTTAGATGTTCCTTGTTTACTTGCACTGATCCAACTAAGTCATGTGTGTCCTATAATCCTGAGTAAGGCTTTAATGAGGGAAGGGAGAATTCCTTTCAGTATTCAGCACAAATGAAGAATAGTCATGAGGAGGTTCTTATCCAATAAATTAGCATAAATACCTAATTTTCCCTACTTTTTTGTTTGTGTCTTTCCAGAAATCGTTTGGAGCTACGGATAGTATCTTGGAGAAAGACATAGCCACAGGAATTTGCCACTTTTTCTATGACAGTGCTCCGAGTGGGGCCTATGGAACCATGACATACCTAACAAAAGCCATAATGACTTATTTACAGGATTTCCTGCCTAGCACAGGCTGCACGATGCAATAAGCAATGCCTTGCGAGGGAGAGAAAACTAAGCCCTTTCTTCCCCTTCCCCTGTGATGAACCTCTTGTTTAGTTGCTGTACGTATGTATGTCCATGCACTACCTCAGCATTTTACACTTCATCATGTTACGTGCCCAGTTACCTGTGGGAGACAGGTAGGTGGAATTTGGCCTAGTTTTAAGGGAGTACATGGGAAATGTGCACATGATGAGGCATATTCTGCCTAACGTGCATAAATGTAATTCATACTAATTCAGCAAGAATTATACAGCTCTGCCAACAGGAAAATAGATTACTCTGTGGAGATCAAAAGGTATAATAAAATGAGGGAGCTGTATCTCAAGCATAAAGTCTCTCAAATAAGGAAAGTAATGGAATTCATTAGTTTTTCTCCTACTATCTGTAAATTTACATCATTGTGAATCACTAAGGCACAGTGTGAATAAGCCAGGAACTTTTAACTTAAAGAAATAGGAATAACTTGAAATAAACAGGTGTTATTTTAATACAGGTTTATCCTGATTCTCATCTCATTTGCACCTAGTTAGTGCAGGGCTAGCACCAGTGGAGACAAATGTCTTACAGTATCCACAAATTTGAGGTGATAGCCTCTTTAAGGAAACTGCGTCTCTCTCTTAATCTGAACAAGATAGCTTCCTTCCCCGCATCCCCCAAAGCTTTGGAGGCAAAATCTCAGACTCCAGCTTCTGCAAGGTGACAGACAATTTTATGCCTGTGATTCTTTTCACTGAACGGGGAAAGATAAACCTCTTCCACTCAAACATCCTTTTCCAGTCCAGATCCTTTCCCTCGCAGATAGCCTCAGAGTTAAGAACAGCATAATTGCCCCCTTTCCAGCACAGGGTGAATTTATGGGAGGCTTTGATGTTTTTTGATTTGGGGGATTGGGTTTTTTTCTTAAAGATGCACTTGTCACACGCAGTTAGGGATGAGCTCTCCAGTTAGAAGTCTCCCTTCAGACAGCTCCCAGGGTAGTGCTTGCAGCTACCCTGAGCTCTTACACACAGCCTGTACAAATTCATCAAGCAGGAGGTGCAGGAGTGCAGAGCTCTCCCTGTGCGGTAACTCCAGCTGGGATTGAGGGGAAGGTGACAGGTTGTGTGTGTGTGTGTGTGTGTGCGTGAAGAGTGCCCATGCACAAGGGGCCTTGAGTCTGTCCACTGAAAATTAGTCTCTGCTGCTCCTTTGAGCTACTTTAAGAAGAGGGGAATGTCCTGCAGGGAAATGGCTCCGTGGCCATTTAAACTGGAAGTAAAGGTAGGCTGCCTCTGGAAGGGAAAAGCCTGCTTTTCCCCAAGCACCAGCTGTGGTTTTCCACCTCTTCCCTTTACTGGCACTGCTGTTTTTGCCACCGCACAGAACTGATCTGGCCGACAACTTACAGACATTTTGCCTTGGAAAGTGACTGTAGTTTGTTTCATCCCTGTCGAGGCCATGGGCTCCTTCAGCAACGTTAGGGGTGTTGGCACAGCTGCTCTGTGCCCAGGAAGGATCGGAATGGGTCTGGCTTGCCACGTAGAGGGAAAAGAGCAGGGAAGGCCTAAAAAGGTAAGCAGAACCTGTGCTGTTAAGCCTTATAGGCATATTTCTGTGAGACCATCCTCTACTCTTGCAAGACCTAACTGCTATTTTTTACAGGATTTTAAAACATTGGGCGGTTCTGTTTTCTTTTCAACAGTAGTAGGTGGTGCTTTTGAAAATTAGTTCATTGATTCCAGTTTCAGTGTTTATTCTGATATCTGAAATACTTTGATGAAAGCAGGGAAATAAATCCATGTCTCACTTGCCAGTGGCCAGCAGCCATGGTCCCAGGGAACCTG
Source organism: Apteryx rowi (assembly GCF_003343035.1). Lineage (NCBI taxonomy): Eukaryota > Metazoa > Chordata > Aves > Apterygiformes > Apterygidae > Apteryx > Apteryx rowi. Next base: position 49,032 of record NW_020451311.1, read on the forward strand.
AGCTTCAGGTGTCAGTCCCACCCCTCTTGCCATCTCTTTACAGAGTCGGCGCTGCTGTCGCAACATCTAGACATTTGCCTGAGGGAGCAAGGGCAGAGCTATAGGTGTGGGAGGTTTTAGGGGACAATTTAGATTCCCAGAGAATATGAGTGTTTGTTGGTCCAAGAAACTAGCAACATGCATCTCGCTGGATGTATTTATGTTCTCAGAGAGACAAGTACTGTGTTAACCACCACGAAAACTGTGGACCTATTGAGATGTTAGTATAAAGATATGGTTCATATATGATTAGTACACTTGGATGTGGAAGTCATTTTACTGGTGTTGTGCCTATTTTGTATGGTTTTGCTTTCATTATGCTTCTTGGGGTGTTTATATATATGTAATCTGAGAGATCATTTAGATTGTTTACCAGTAAATGAAAATAAAATCCTTTGTATAGCATAAACAGAGAAGCCTTACAGTGCAAAGCACAAGCACACCAAAGCCTGTGTGACAGTTTCTTGTTCTATTCAGTATTATGTGAAGTGTCAGGAATTGCAGGTATTTTTGCTTTTCTTGTTGAATCCTAGCTTGTGAGAGATGCAAAATGATTTTCCCTCAGACTTTTTAAAAAATTTTTATCCTACAGCACGAACAACTAAAACAGAATTTTTTTAGAAACAAGAATGCAAAAATAGTTGGTTTTACATGCAGCTGCACTCAAGTCTAAAACAGTGGTTTGGAGCCTACAGCAAAACATATATATACACACACACACACACACACCCTTAACTGTAGTTTTTTAATGGGGGTAGCACTGAGCCTCTTTAATTTAAAAGTCATACTATGACCTAGATTATCATATATTGTTCAGAAGCAGTGGTTTTAATATCTCTTTGTCACTTTCAGATCTTCAAATGCAGGCACTTGAAAAATACCTATGTGGTGATTTGAAGAGTTTAGATAGAAAGGCACAAGGTGATGGTGAAGAATGGGATTCTGAAACAACACAAGTGGAAGGCAGACTCGTTTTACTTCCAAGTCAGGCACTGTTGCTGCTTTCTGCTGAGTTACCACTCAGACAGGAAGACTGTGTAACCAAAGCATCACACTCAGTGCAGACCTAATTAAGCAATTAAGGGTTTATATAGAGCCCCCCCATTGAGGATCCACTTGTGTTTATTAGGCAGTTAGAAAACCCAGCTAGCACTGAGGCTGGTGAGCGCGGCCCCAGTTAAGGCAAGTGACAACTTTGCAGTTCGTGCAGGGCAAGCTAATTGGCAGTGACTTCATTTGGCTGTCAGGCTTCCCAGGGGAGTGACAAGTGGATGACAGGGCCCAACGCCAAGTCCCTGGAAACTCATTTACAGAAAGAAGCAAGACAAGCGTAAACAGATGCATCAAGCCTCTCGGAAATAAGGGTGTTAGTGGAATTAAAATAGACCCACCTGACACCTGGTCTTTCCAGCCTGACAGGCGCAGCTGTGGTGAGCACAGTTTGCAGCTGTGGGGATGGAAATGGGGCCGTTCGGGGTGCTCAGCAGAATAATAAAATGTGACAAGCAGCAGGCAAATACCATCTGCTGGGCTAAGCCCAGCTCCTTCGGCCAGGTCCTCCCTGTTCACTGCTTCTTGATTGTTCCTCAGCCTGCAGCTGCACTGAGGATGCCGAGTTTGTCCACCTGGTATGACCCAGGTCAAAAGCGCTGTTAATCCCCCCTGCTGCCATTCGTACAAATAGACGGGAAACCTTAATAGTTCAGGTGCAAAGTCTGCCTGGCTTTGTCAGGCTGAGTGTGGTCTCCCTGCTCAGGGGAAGGGCCCTGCTTGTTCCTGGGAGGGCAAAGTGAGCTGTGCTGTTCCTGGCAGCCCCAGGAAGGGGCCCTTGCTTTCCAGGGGAGGTAGCGAAATGCCTGAGCCACTCAGTGCGGGTCTGGGGCCCTGTCGCACTGCACAACTCCTCTCATAGCAGCCAGAGGCTTGAATGAAGCAGGAGGCTGGGTGTAATCCAGCAACAATGCCAGCAACTTCCTAGTTCGGACTAAAATTAGGAGCAGTGTTGCCCAGGAAGGGGGAGAGGGGAAAGAAAAGAGATGTCACCAGGACAGGGTGTGCACGTGTGCATGTAAAGACTGGCTATACCTCTAGGACAGGAGCTGGCGTGTTCAGCTGCAGACTCATTCGGTCCCTGCTCAAAGGACCATGCCTTTCTGTTAAACTAAGTGGCCACTGAATAAAATAGCAGGGTAAAAAAATAATTTTTGGAGGGTTACAGAAGAAGAGCTTCAACAGGAAGGAGAGTTTGGATTTAAGTACACATAGTGGGCTCTCTCCCAAACCCAGTTTTAGTTTTAGGTGACTTTTATTGCTGGCATTACATGTTACACATATCTACTTTCCCCTTCCCCATTATAGGCTCTTGTGTGCCTATAATGGCTGACAGGGGAGGCTTTTTTTTGTGTCTAGATGACTCAGATCCTCTCATAGCTCACTACTATATTCCTGCAAGCCTCTTCAATGTATGCTAAGCAAAGCACTGGACTACGACCTTACCTTTAGCATCTCTACTCATGAAGTGATCTCTCAAGGTCAGCATCCTTCAAGTTAATTTTACAGAAGCTTCAGGAGCACATTACTAGAAGGGGACATCTAAGGCGATGGTGTCGAGGATGTTTCTGAGCTCCCACGTCTTGTTGCACACCCTAGTTTTGCCCTCTCACTTTTGCAGGGAATGGGAGGCCTGTGAGAAAGGGCTCAGAGTTGCACTGTCCCCTTCCACCTTGTTGCTTGGTGTCCCCAGTAAGGAAACTGGTGGAAACCGATCTCGGAGGGTCAGGGAAGTGAGATCTCACCAAGCACTGTGGGGTACAGCTTTCTTTTGGTTGCTCCACTGGAATAAAGTGGGAACAGTCCTCACAGTACATAGATCAGAATAAATGCATGCTATAAATACACATTTAATATTAACAATGCTGCTAAAATTTTACTATAAGCTGTATGTTTGTACTCTTAAAGAATTCTTATCTTTCTTTCCAGTAGAAATAAGTGCATGCGTGTTTGTTCATTCATCTGTAAAGTTGCAGAATACTTCTGGAAAAGCATTTTGTATGTAATTGATTAAAAAAAAAAAGAAAGAGAGCAGCACCTTCAGCATGGGCTGCTATTACAGTCTGTGGCAATAAAGTGGGAAGCGTGCTTTTTTTTGTACTTTTGAAACTGTTATTCTTAAATAAAAACTAGCTACTTAAGTCTGTTCATCTTTCATTAAATTTTAGAGACTGGCTAGGCTGGAACTATACCCCACCCAAAAGCACCTTGTATTTACTATGATTGTATTTACTAAGATGGAATTTGGCTGCACCTCAGTTGAAGCAGTGTGTTGGTTCCAGAGTGCAGTATGCAAGAGAGGGTCTGGATCTCCCTGCTCTCCCCCATACACTGAAGAGCAGGTAGGGGTGGCACTTACAGGAATGGGAATATCGGCCTGTGGCAATTGGGGCTGGGGGAGGGTGGTTGCAATCTTCCATCTTAGCGTGGTCCAGAAACTCGGTTTGGTATTTTACCAGTTTACTGTACTTGATAAAAAATCAAAGAATTTATGCTTAACTTTTTATGCAAGAATCTTTAGGTTCAATAGTATCAAAATCTGTTTGCTTTTGTGTTCTTACTCATCTCTTCATTTTGAGGAAACCCAGTTCATGTTCAGGAAAAAAGCAGTGTTTTACTGTAATATGTGTAGGATACCAAAATACAGGCAAAAAGACACTACTTTTTTTTATTGTGAAAGCTAAAGCTTTATTTTGTTATCTGTCATGTTATGATAACATGCTATGGATTTAGCCTTCATTAAGACGGTGAGTTATGACTTCCTAGCCAAAGCCCCCACAAATGTAGGCAAGAGTAACCAGTGGCAAGAGGAAATCTGTAAACATTTTTAAAATAGCATCCTTTAGATTTGTGTGTGTAAACTTCAGTAAGGATGGGTAGTGACCTGGAATGTTTAATGTCACTGCATCATGCAAAGAGAACGGTTAAATGCAGAACTATATATTTTAACTAGCTGTTCTTCTTCCCTGTTTTTCCCCTCCTGTATTGGATAGACCACAGAAGGCCTCTTCTGTTCCTGTTACAGTTCCATGTTATTAGTCAAGGAGAATCTGATATGTTCCTTGTGGTAATCAGTACTGTTCCTCAACCGTTTCTAAGTGCTGCTGAGAAAAACATACCAAGGTTTCTCTCCCACTAGGTTATAGGTCCTGTGTTGGCAGTGTTCACAAAGTGGATCGTTGGGTGAGACACCACCAAGGGTGAGGCTAAATTGTAACACACTGCTGTGGCAGTGATGCTGTAATACTGCAAGTAATATTTTTTCATCTCGTCTGTCTCATCATTAGCAGGTATATATCATACAGAAGGGACTAAATAAAGGCTTACACAGTGAGCACGATGCTTTTGTTTGTTCTAGCCCATGTATTTATCAAGCTTACCAAATGAAGCAGCCTGTTCCTTGTTTGCCAGTCTGGAAACTGGTTTCCCAAGCGACCCATGACTAGTGGCAGAAAGGTGAGTTGAGCTTCCACCAGGAACTCACAAGAAGTTCTGCTTCATTCGTTTGCCTTTTTATCTAGTCTTTGAACCACATGAAAGGCCTCTAAAAATTCATTGAAGTCAATGTTGCCATCTTTGTTGTAGTCTATGCTGTTGGCTAACTTGTCAATGGCTTCATTGTCCATTTCCATTCCCGTGTGAACACAGAAGAGTCTCCATGTCTGGTGGAATTCCTCAAGAGAAATCAGGCCTAGAGGGGACACACGGCAGATTGCTTTTTCCAATGCTCTCTCCCCTTCCTACATACACGCATGCACATTCCCTCACTGCAAGAAAATTACTTGCCTCTCATGGCTTGAACATGTTTTGCGATTCCATGACTGAGGTACATTTTTACTTCAAGCAATGATTTGGTGCTTTCCATATTAGAATTAAGAAGGCAGTGAATATCTCAAGTGAGAGGGGAAGGGAGGCAGTATTGGAGACAGGTTCTGTGAAAACTTTTTTCTTGAGTTAGGCTCTGTGCACTGCCCCTTATATGGGTACAGCTTGAGTGCTTAAATTAGCCTTCACTAAACTAGAAAAATGACATCATCTCTTGTTCCTCTATCTTTAGAAACCTTAAGGAGGAAACACAGTGGGGACAGATAACTAGTATCAGCTGCAAAGGAACCTGGACGTACCTGAATGATCTTTATCAATGAAGTTAAAGATCATCTCCAAATCCTTTCTGAATCTGCACACCGTTTCCACCAAAGCTGGCTGAGCCTGCTTTAGAAATCATATAGGAAACCAGTCAGACCTTGGGCTGAGTTACTTTAACAAACAGAATACATCTATTCCCCAAAAGTTTAAGCTGTCAGATGTTAGAAAAATCCTTATGGTTGAGTTCCCAGGAATCATCCTTTGTGTCTTGCCCTGAACAAATAATTGGCTGCAACCTGTCACTTTCAGATTGCTGGGGGGGGGGGGGGGGATAAGGAGTCCTTTACACCTCCTACCTTCAGTGATTAGTTACGGAAATGCAGATAAGCTAGGGAAGATGCTGTATGTCGTACACTTGCAGAAAGCTTTCACTGTACATATGCGATCCAATCCTGCTTGTTCTTTACAAAAAAGATGGAGGCAGCTAAGTACCAACCCTCTATGTAGTCACTCTGTAAAAACTGGGCTCTTTAGAAGAGACCTCCGCTACCGCTCTTATAGGTGCCCGAGTCAGCTCTGAACACCTTTGAAAAGCTCATCTCAAAGAGTGAGGGGATGAGTGCTCTGGGTAGGATCTGTCGCATCTCCTCAGCTACCATGTCTAGACTCCCTTTAGAATTAACAGAAAGTAAGAAGCAAATCTAGCATGTGATTCATCCAGCCTATTTTAAGCATCTACCTTAGCAGGGGATGTGTTCATTTCCCTTGACTGCCTATAAAAGGAAGGTAGGCAACTAGTTCAGATGTGGGTGTCTACCTGATTGGTCAAACTACCCTGTCTTGTGCTTTCAAGCTGCACCAGAAGCTGTTCCTCCAAGATTTTCAAGGAGGTGTTTTCCTCCTTACCTCCTCTACAGGTTTTCCTATTTTCAAATTATGAAAACATGTCATGTATTCGATGCATCCATCTGGGCTGATCTGTGCTAACCGAGACCGCAGCGTCCTCCAGGGCAGCTCCAAATGTAGGACAGATTCCATCACTTCTACCCAGTCATTGACAGAAAGTTTGCCTGCCAGAAGGGGGCGGTTCATGGTTATAAGTGATACATGACACAGCACAAATCAGTCAGCAGCCTTTCTTCAGCTGTTTTTAAGAACAGTTGCAAAACATAAATCAGAGGGGGAAAAAACACAAAAAAACTTAACAATGAGTGGTAGGGTTGGACTAGATGATCTCCAGAGGTCCCTTCCAACAATTCTGTGATTCTGTAACTATGTCCAGACATGCTTTAATATATTTTAAAAAACAAATGCTATCTATAAAGAGTACTGCATTGTGCTGCAACTATAGAGACAGGTTTGGCTGAAAATCCAACAAGACAAAAATATATTAATCATTGTTTAGCTGCCAAATAAAAAATACCATGAACTAATTGAGTGCCATTTTAGGGGCACAGATGATAACCCAGTCACGTGAGAAGCCATCATGAGGAAAAGTCATATTTATGCTAGAAGTCAACTCTTTGCTCCTACCTAAAAGGTTCATGTATCAATTTATCACTGACTTTTCCTCAAATGATGGGTAAGCATGTGTCACAGCCAAATTTACTCGAATATTTCCCAGACTCAGAAGGATGCCAGGCCCCCTTCACCTGAGCCCCCAGTTCCCTGACTGACATCTGTCTGAAGGTGCTCCCAAGGGAAGGCAACAGCTTCAGAGCTTTTGGAACCAGATTTGCCTTTCCAAATTCCCTGCCCAGCAGCAAACGCAAAGCTTCTTTATTTGCCTGCTAGCATCTATCCTCCTGCATGGGTAGGGAGAACATGTGGTCAGTCAGGCTCAGCCTCCCTCCAGCCTGACACTGGCAGGCAGACTCCATCCTGCATGGGATTTATCCCTTCTGCCCCCATGCATGCATGCCTGCAAGCTGTTTTCCCCATGGTGACACCAGGCAGAGAGGGTGTATTACCTGCACCAGTGTGATCTTTGTTTATAAAAGCCTCCATGAGTTCAGTCTTGTGTGCATATATCTTCTCTCGTAAGGCTTTTAAGGCAGACCATTCAACTGTGCTGACCCTAGGAGGAAAATATACAAAGCGGATCATTAAAGGATTTCAGTCCTCCAGCAATTTATTCTTTCATTATCAAATTCTGATATCCTTTAACACACACTATCATCTTCAGAGTCATCCTAAAAGACAACACTGGGGGGGGGGGGAGCCCCAAACCTCAGAAGAATAATCTGGATTTAGGAGATAATCAAGTTTATGCAGGCAATTCTAAGCTGCTTTGCTTTAGTAAATCTGACCACAGTGCTAGTCATGGCAAAGCTGTAATGATAAACTTTTTGGACTCAATTCGTAACAGGATTTCTCCAGATTAATGCTGCAGCCTTGAAGCACACCTGACAGACCGAAACAGGCTCTGTAAGAGTCCCCAGCAATTGGCTGTTCTAACTGCTTATCCCTTTTAATTACCTCTGGGAATTTCTCAGGAAACCAAGTTAGAGCTCTTAGAACACATTTTATCTACTGTACTAATTTTGAAATTGATGATTGTAAAATAGAAAAATAGATGCCTACTCAATTACAGTTAAGCTATACATTTGTAGCAGGTACTTGCATGCTGAGTTCATACTCCTTCAGCGCACCTGCATACAGTATACATCCTCACCTCTCCTGCAGATTCTGTCTGCAAGTGTTTTTACTGACTTGATATTGTATAAAACGAGGACTCAGATCAGGATTCAGTTTGATGTATGCTCCCCGGTTGCTCCCATCTTCATAATAGTTAGAGGCAGAAAAAATAGTGATAACCTGATTACAGGAAAAAAAGAAACTGGATTAGCTAAAACAACTTTTTTGGGGACTGATTTTTTTTTTTAAATTGATCTTAGAAAAATGTGCAGGTTACAAAATGTATATACAAAGTGTATATGAAAAGCAGAAATCAACAGCAAGTGTGTAGTTGTCCAAACTGTTTGCAGTTATCAAATCTGAGCTCCAGGCCTGCATTTCTGGACTGTCACAGAAAGACTTCAGTTTAGAGAGCAGAGTGATAACATGCTGTTCAAAGGAAACCTCTCTCTAAGATAGACCTGGTTGTCAGGATCCTTGGTGGCCTCCTGCTACACCATGTCAGAAAGCAAAGCCCAGAAAAGAAATGATTAAGTGAAATGAAAGACTTCAAGAGCCATAGAGCACCTCTGGTGCTGCATTTACACATGCCATCCTCAGGGATTTTGTTAATGTTCATCTGTTTTCACCCGAGTAATAAGTGTGTCCCTGCTCTCTGAAGTCATAAAGACATTTGTTTTCAGAATGCTATAATTTGTTCTAACATCCATGTAGCGCACAATTCCCCCCCAAACCCATTTTAAAGAGGTGACTCCTTTTTTTCTAATTAATTTGGCAGGCCAATCTGTGGCTGTGTGTGTGAAGCTCGCATGAGAATCCCGCTTTGCATGCAAGCACCTTACCTTGCCACCATGACCGACCTCATAACCGTCTTGCTTACATTCATGAGACCTGATAAGCATCTTCAGGTTGTACCTTTCAAACAACTTGGCAGTGATGTCAGGGCCGAAGTAACAGCCACCTCCTCGACACTTGTTTGGTACACAGCCCCTTTGGCTTCTTGGATCACTCCAGAGAATATCGAGGGTCTGTAGAATAGCAAACTCGAGCAGGTGAGGACAGAGAGTAAAATGCTGGCCACAGCAAATGCCCCAAAGGGCTGGGAGAAACCTGAGCCAACAAGGAGATCTCCTGTTTTATCCCTCTAATACATGCTTTCTCAGCAGTGCATTCTTCTGGCCTGAAACTTTTGTTTTACTTACACTTCTTAAGAAACATTATCTAAATTTTTCATTAACTTTTTCAGGCAAAACATAATTTCAGAAATGCATCTCCTTTTACAGCTGAAGTTTCCATGTATCAGGAATAGTACATGGGCTACTTCAAAAGGTGCCTGCGCTTGTTTGTGCAAGAGGCATTTCCTATTTCCCAGCACGTGATAACTATGTGTGTTAGTGGGTTCACCTTATAACTATGGGAATGGCTGCTCTAAACATGACAAAATTTGTCTTTGGCTTTATTGTCTTTGGTGAGCTCATGTTTCAAAACTAGATTTCACACATCAGCAGGGTTCAAACATAAGGATAAATTACCATGGTTTAATGTCAGCTAACCTAATAATTCTGGTCAGCAGCAAACATGAGGCAAAAATGTGTTTTGTTTAAACCTCATTGGAAAAGGTTTAAGGTAACATGCTCTACTTCACATTTGCAAGCAGGGTTCAGTGGAAACTCAGTTACCTGGGGCAGTGTCAGATTTGGGGGTTTGCTTGTGTCCACTACATTAGTTTCTAGGTCAGATGTGTATCTTGGGAAATTGCATTTTCAGAAAGAGGTTTGCTTCTCAAGAAGCAAAACACAACCATCTATCCCTTAAAGCAGCTGTCTGAAGAGAAGCTCAGAAAAATAAACTTGTACACAAAATTTTCAGCTTCTAAATTGCTGTGCAAATTAAGCTTTCAGAATTGTCACAATTTATTAAATTACAGCAAGGCAAGAGCTCGGTATTGCCTTTAATATTCAAGAGGAAACTAACATGAAGAGGACAAAAACTTCCCACTCTGAACAATCAGCCTATATGTCTCAGGAGTTGGATTTTGTAAGATATTATCAGCATTCAGCTGCCAAAACCACAGCCAAAAAAAAAGGTGCTATCACTGACAGTTGTAAAGTCTGGCCTATTTAAACTGACAGCCACCTATGTACCAACAGATCCAACCACATGAGGGCATGCAAACACATCTCAGGCTGAGCAGTTTCTTCCTCCTAACAGCTAAGAAAAACATATTTTAAATCATATATACTTGTAAGGCATAAAAATCACAAACCCTTATTGCCAGGTCTACAAAAAGCATCCAAATAATTAATGGCTGATTAGCATACTACCAAGAATGATGGGTTTCTTATTAAGAGATACAGCAGTTCCACTCAGACTCAAACACACACTCTCAGATCACCTGCCAGTTTGTGTGTGTTCATATATAATTTGTACCAATTGATATTTGATGTACTCATATGTAATCTGTATCAACCTGTCTTTAGTTTCACCTACTTGTTGCCATTCCTTCTGGGTGGGCTCTGGAGGCCAATCTGGGTCTGAAACTGATGTTGCAGAGAGGAGGCCTGAGCTCATGCTATCCTTCACAAGTCTCTGGTACTCTTCAGCAATTGCATAGGAAGAGCTCTGTCTTCTAGGGCTGGACCCTGATGAAGATATGTCTTTCCTTTTCCCTGAAACATTCTGATGAGCACCGTATTTCTTCGGTGTGGTACTGGGAACTTTCTCCTTTATTCGGTCCTTGATGTCTGTAACTGACTTTGGTGGCCGCATCAAAGATCTCACCTTAAAAAATAAAATATTGAAAGAGTTATCAGAGCGTAAAGGTGATGCAAAGAAGTCTGCTGAAAGGCACATCAGTTGCCCTTGCCTGTACTCAGGATTTAATTCTACTCAATACTTAACTCCTATAACATCCTAAACTCACAGGTTTGGTGGCAAGTGTTTGGCACTTGCAGCAATTTTGCTTTACATATATATGTGGCCTCTTCAAAACTACTCTCATATTCTTAGCAAGATACATGCACTCATTCCACGTCACGGTCAAACACAAGCAATACAGTGCTTGGGCTCAGGACAGGTGCCTATGTGCCAAGCTTCACTGGAAACTGAAAATATACCTGTATATGATACTGATGATCAAAGCACATTCACTGCTCTGATACAGTAGCATTMTGCTAGGTTAATTCAGCTGAAATTAATGGAGTACTAGCAGGATAACAGTGAATTTCATGAAGTATTACATCAGGCCCTTTATGTTAAATAAACTCAACCATCTTCAATATGTATGGACATCTGCTCTTTCAGAGCTGTGCACTATGGCTCCATGAATGCCCATTAATACAGACTCTTCTCCAGGAGTATCTTTTTTTCTCTTTTGATATTTTCTCACACTAGCTCATTTTTAGGACCAAAAAAAAAAAAAAGTTCAACTATTTAACAAAGAAAAATATTTCTTCCAGGGGATCCTAGGCACTGAAACAAAAAGTCATTCCCCAGTGCACTGACCAGTATTTGAAGATCTGTCAATTGCCAACGGTACCAATTAAAAAACATCAGTTGGCCCCACATGATATTGCCCAGCAGAGTCTGAGTTGTGTCCCATACATGTCACATTTGCAATGCTCTCCTGTGGCAGCAACTTTGACTTGTTAATTCTGCATTTCACAGATGCTGCATTAGTAACACACTGAGCCAACCCTGGTGAAAGGTGGTGGAAATCAGCTCACAGATTAAGACACCTATATCCATAATACCCAATTTTAGCATACAGTGGGACAGTCACTGGAGTCTAGACAGTGACTCGGATGACCAGAAGTGTCCATTGCCCTTTTCCACATCTTTAAGATACAGAACTACACTGGACTGTCCAATAAAACATGTATTTTTGTATTAGAAACCATGAGGAAGAAAGAAAAAGCTCTAGATTCCACTAACACTAATGACAAGGCCCTCAATTCAGTTGCTTAAACTTAAGTATTTTGTGCCCTTTAAGCTGCTCTGTCATATCTGAGACATTAGCATGAGGTGGGCAGATATGAACTGGACCTACAGGAGACCTGTGGCATAGACCTCTGAAGGGGACTTTCTTCAGTGGCAGCTAGAGGCCCGAAAGGACATCCCTAGGCTACCAGTGCCTCCATCAACAGTGCTGGAGACCTATGTCTGGGCAACAATAAGACCTGGATTGCCACTGGATCTCCTGGGTCTCCACTGATTATAAAGAGCCTAAGTGCCCTGCTCACAAGCAGACAAGTCGATTTAGTTGTCCAAATCTTCAGGACGAAATCACACACACCATTTTCCACTGGTCTGAAAGAACTCTGCTTGATCATCATTTTAGACAGCCTGCACCTATCTTCTAAATTCCTGAAAAGCCATGGTTTCTGCTTTCTCAAGGCCAGGTCTTGAATTTTGATCCTTCCGGGAAGGCTCTCCCACCCATGCAAAGTTCAGCCCATGCCAGTGGAGGGCACGACAGGCGGAGAGCTTTCCCACGCAGAGCAGATGGCAGAAGCACAGCCCCAGGACAAAAGGCAGAGCTAAGGAGATGTTGCTAGACTGATTTCTGAAGTGTTCAGAAATGCCTGAGCATTAAGTAATTTTCATACTTTCTGGTTAATGTGTCATCACTGCAGGAAGGAGGTATCCGAAGAGTTTTAACTATTTTGAAGTCAAGAGACCCATGTTATTTTACAGCAGCCAAACATTTGGCTCCCAACACCTACTGAATCCTTGCTCTCTAAACACTGTTTTTGAAGAAAACTAAGACTCTTCTTCCCTTACTTGTTTTACATAGTATCCATTTCCTTTCCTAATGCAAACATCTTAGCATTTGTACTGCTAAATTCTTTAAAGAAAACAGAATTAACCCCACATGAACATGATCTCTTACCTTGTTTCTTTCGAATAAATTCAGGAAATCCAAATCAGTGGTGTCTGAAATTCCTCCATGTAGGATGAGAACTTTGCTATCAACGACAGTGGCGAGGGGAAGCCAGCTAAAGACATCTTCCAGAAGACACAAAATTATTTTGCCATGGACCTGTAAAACATACTTTTAAAAATTAGATCCTATTTTTGGCAGGCTCTGTTGCTTCTAAGTTCAAAATTTTGTCAGTATGCTTGCAACAGTCTGTATGAACAGTTCCACTCATTTGTGCAACACCCAGAATTGCAACATTGACAAACATGTTCTGAAATTTCCTTTAAGAACTGCTTGATTGTAGCTAGAGCATTTCATTTTTCTTTCATCTTCTCTTGTGTTCTTGAGTGGCCTTACAAATGTTATTTACTTTATCACATAGATCTCTGAGCATAAAAGGCTAACACTTATAATTGTGTTGTCAGTTATTCCACTGAAAATTCAAAATACTTTTAACTACCTTACTAAAATAATTCTGCACTACACCTATATAAACCAGTAGGAATTTTCCTTGCTTAGACAGGTTTCATTTTACAAGTGCAATGTTGAGAAGAAAATAAAGAGGAAGGAGGAGGAGTCTTACCTTATACTTCCTCAAAACTTCTCTTGTGAAGCCGTATCTGAAAATAGGACAGCATCATGAGCTGGTTTGCACTATACCCCTTCTGCATGACTTTCTGCATTACAGTGATTGCCCAGAATTTTCTATCCCTCCTTTCCTCCTGCCATTTCTGTCTCACCTCAGTTTAAATGTGCTTTCTTCTGCTCTGTCTTAAGAATTGAGTTAAACTGATTTCTTGTACATACAAGGGATCAGGAACAGAATCCAGACCAGAACTTATTAGAGTGGCCTATTTCTCATCTAAATGAAACAGTTTACCCTCTAGATACCAGCGAGAATTTTCAAAGGAATCTAACAGATGTGGGGTAAAAATTCCCACAAAAATTCCCAATTCCCTAGAGTTTTCATCCTAAATCACTTATGTTTATTAGACAACATAATCTATAATGCCTGTTTTCCCAAAAGGAACCAGGATTCTGCTTCCTCATTCTTTTAACACCAATATATTCTCGCTGTGAGGGGCATTTTCATAACACCCTACTTCTCAGGCTTCAAATTAACCCGTGTGCAACACTGCCAACCAAAATGTGCAGCAAATGGCCGCAGGCTGGAATGCGCACGTCCTTTGCCATCTCTACCATCACCGCCTTAGTTAATATTTTCCACTGCTTTTAGGGGCAATTTTCCTCCCCTGTAGACAAAGTCACTCCTGTTGTTTCAGGTTTTTCTGAAGCAGTGCTGAAAAAAAAGTAAAGTAGCACGTAAAACTGGTTCTCTTACATGGATCATCAACAGGATTTGAACCTGGGCCGCTAACCCAGGCTTATGCCTGTGCTAAAGCAGCAATATATTCTGTGTGCATGCACCAAGTGACAGCAAAGAGTGCCCTAGCAGCCAGGCACCCAGCTAGTTACTGGAGTAGTTTAGAACTGCAGGGACCAGGATTGCTGGGTCCTTCTCACGTCTGGGAGATGATTTCGTCTAGGAGTTACACTTTCATTAGCCAGAGATGTTGGCTGTGATCTCCCTTTGGCACTGCTGTACAGCCAAATACAAACATCTGCATTAGAAAATGGGGTCTTAGCTGTTCCCGAAATGGAGCAGAACGCCACCTTTCAAACTAATGTACCTGCCCTATGTAGAAGTTAGGATATTTACCCGCCCCTTATGTCTGGGAAATGAGATCTCAGTCAAAAGTTAAGACAAAGAAATGCTTAGGAAAAATACAAAGTAAAGAAGGGAAAATGAAATGTTAACTCTTGGTTTCCTGGTTCCATTTTATTGCATACTCTTATGTCTCTTGTTATGCTGTGGAAAAAGCCAATGATTTAACTAAAATATAGTCTGGCAATCCATCCCCTTTCCCCAAGGTTATACTCAGGGTTCCTCTAAGCCCACTGACTGCAATGGATTCTGAGTAGGCCAGAGACAAGAAATGAGTTACATCAAAGTGTTTGTGTGTAATAAGAATGTTCTTTGCCCCCTCATACATGTTAAAAATGCTGAAATACACCAGAATACCCAGGAAAACACTATTTCTGTTGTAGAGATCAAATCTGTAGCACAGTGGTTAAAGCAGCATTCAAAGACTCCAACCTTTCCAATGAAAAAACAAATGCCCCCTCCAGCCACTAAAATCTACCTCACGTTCATGACGTAGTCTTCATGGTTTCCTCTATTCAAGTGTAAATCATTGGGGTAGATAAGAAGAAATGCAAACAGGATTATAAGTATCTCCATAGAATTGTCCCCTCTGTCAACAAAATCACCATTAAAGACATAAGGGTTTTTTTCTGAAGGCAGACCATTCTGCAGAAGGAAACAAAAACAAGGAAATTTGGAGACCCTGCTGTGCTACTGTAATGAAAGAAATAATAGCATTCCAAATGAGATCACATTGCTAGAAAATCTGCAAGAGTCTGCATAATACAGAGATTTAAAATGTAATATTTCTTTATTTCCACTGCTTAGTGCAGATGTCTCCACACCAGACAACCTGTACAAGCCATCAGAGGAGAGGTGACCTCCCTGACTGTTCTCATGATGCTGTCTCCAATCCTTTTCTCTATCTATTAAATTAAACTGAAAGGAACATTATTTTTCTAATAAAATACTACTTTTCTATTAATGCAACTGCTGGCAGGAAGCTATGCACTTACGAATAGAAAGGAATCATTCATTTTCAATGTGAGACAACAAGTTTATGAAAAATTCTCCTATGACACAAGTTGGAAGGTGCTTATGTTTCCTTACACAGTAAGAAATCAGATTTCATATACTTACATTGTTTGCAGTCCATGCTTCCAAAGTTCCTAAGAAAGACTATAGTCCAGAGGACATTCATCAAAATCTACAAAATCATATTACAATTGTAGAAGCCACTCTTATGAGATTTGGCAGCATTGCAAAACATCATACCTGCTGAATAATGCTACTGCCCAAGTGTCCAGCACTTTCTACATTACTACGGCATTCCCTGGTATACTGCTTTAATGGGTTTACTGTGGGATGTGCAATTTGGTCAGTGACCCAACTAAACTCTTAACATGAACCCATTTTTTGTCTCAGTCAGTACCCTGTACTGCTGTTAAGAAGGCCAAAATGCAGTAGTCATCCTGATCTCTCGACTCCCACAGCGGCACAATTTTGAATGCTGTAAATACAGCTTGCTTGATTTTTGCCATAGCTTCTCCCCTGCTCTCTCCAAGTTGACTTAGAAGAGGCATGTGTTGGCTCTGGGCTCCAAAGGGTGACAACTTATGAGACTCTGACAATGTGCTGGGTTGCAGTGGTTTAAAAAAGAAAGAAGTTTCAAGAGTGCAACAGACTAGACAGACTCAGCAGCAGCTCATAGAAAGATGGATTAATCAAAGCTTTGCTTTACAACTAATAGGTATCTGAATTACCAGCAGATTGTCAGCGTATGCACAGCTGCTCTGCAACTGCAGTGTTCACAGAAAGACAGGTCTTCTCTGTCATTCTTCTCCTGGAAAAGCTTAGCCACAACTCTTAGTTTTAAATGAGAGTTTGTTTTGGACTTTCACCTTTGATGTGCCATTTTAGTTCTGTTCCGCACTCATGTAAAGTTTTTATTTCCTTTTCTGCAGTTTTGACCAGCAATAAGAGCAATACTAAATTAAAGGGTGTTGCAGCCTCTCACATGTCAGAGGTGAATAAGGCCCTCTAAAGATAAGGAGAAAAGTGTTGTGGGGTCACTTGCTCGTGGGTATCATCATTACTGTATCTTCTGGGCTAGTGATTAATTAACTTCCCTTTGTCATTTGTCTGTTCTCCAGCTTCAGGGCATGTCTATCCATAGCATCCATTTAACAAGCTAACTGAGCAATACATGTTATAAAATTCAAGGGTCTCAGTGAATTTCAGGAAATGCTGTAATTCAACAAAGACTGAATGAATCTTTACAAATCGGTTATTGAGAAAAAGGTAATTATCTTAGCACCCCAAACTGGTTTTAAGAACTATACGCACAGTTACAAGTAGCTTTGTATTGATAATCTATAGCCTGCTAGCTTCTGTGTGTTTGCTGCTATTCATGGTTTGGAGATTTCTAAATGAATTGTGATTAAAGTTCCCTGGACAGAGCCCCATTCTGGAGGAGAGCAGTCTGCACGCAGGCCTGCGAAACGCTCCAGCAACCCGGACAGGTCCTCCCGGCTCCACGCAGAATGGAGTTCACTACACGCTTCTTGGGGCCACCACTTAAGATCACACTGCTTTGTTTCAAGGTACAGGTGGTTCATGCCACCTCTGAGGAGGAAATTCCTTCTAACTTAGAGCTGAGCTGTTAGGAAACAGGAGAAAAATGGATCCCAGAGGCTGACTGAATTTGCTGCTCAGCTGAGTAAACTGCTCACAGGGGACAGGAAATACTGCATCTATTCATTTGCTTCTACATAACTGAGCAGCTCTATCACGTGCTCTCTATTTTTTCAACCACTTTGAAATAAGAACAAAATATTCCCCCATTTTATGTAGTTTGGTGGAAGGAGTCCCCCAGAAACTTAACAGTCAGTGAATGACTGGGGGTGAACTCTAGCCTGTGAAGTCTGTGGGAGCTTTGCAACTGAATTTACTAGAGTTGGGTTTTTATCCTTGCTCTGAGAGTTTTTGTCTTTTGGGAACATCCCTTTAGAGAGGGAAAAAGAATCATCATCTCCCTACTCTGGAAGAGTAAATTTGAAGTCGATTCCTGATGTAAATATAACTACACCTGAGCATCTATTTTCAAAATAGCTCTTTTGTTCCATCCCAGATGTGGTAGATGAAACCAATCTGAATCACACTCTTATGCTGTTTTAATATCCAGTTTCAAAAAGTCTAATTAAAGTAACAGCTTAAATACAGAAAGCCAAGGATCAGCTAAAAGTTACTGATTCATATGAAAAGCCGAACCCTGTAGAGGTCTGCTTATGCTTAAAATAAACAGGCTTCAGGTGTGCACTTGGATAAAACAATCAAGTCTTCCACTCAGCAAATGTCAGTTAAAGTGTATCGAAGCTGGAAGCGGAGGGGAACTGCACCATTTAAGCAGCTGGTTTAACTCATTACAGCCTCCTTTCAGTGTAGATGAATATATAACCACCAGACACAAATCCTCTCCTACTGAAAATTCGAATCAGAGAGAATATCTGCTACATGAAAGGTGGTGATTCATGCTAGAGAGAAATGTGAAACAAAATACAGGAAAATTCCTCCATCTTCAGTTAAATATACAATTGTGGAAAAGATAGCCTGAAGCTTTTTTTTTTCACATCAATAAAACAGAATTGTTTTATTTAACATGAAAAGTGGACAGCTGTTCAAAGCTACGTAAATGGTGTCCAAAGTGCATTTCCATTTTGTGCAAGCTACATGACTGCTTCCAAGAATTAAAAGACTTTTAAGCAGATAGCACTCCTTTTTGTTTCCTGTAAGCAAAAAATAATAAAAGAACACTTTGCAGGTATTGATGGAAGGTGTAAGTGGGTCCAAGAAAGCTTCTGCATTCATTGTGGAGGGCCAAAATTATCCATGGTGTAGAGGTACATCAGGAACTAAGTTAGCTCCTGATTTTAGAAAACCTGAGCCAATACGGAATATAAAACAGTGATGATAGGACTTTAGAGATATTGCAAGGAACCCTCCTAAGTTTTGGTTTGTGCTCCAGCTTGACATTTAGAGAGAGACAGATCTCCTGATCTTCTCCTTCACAGTCAGCAGAAGAATGCAGAGAAGGAAAAACTATGACAGACCCAGACACCATTCAAATTATTACAGAGGGGTTTTTTTGTGCATATGTATGCACATGTATGTGTGTGGTGCATGCACACCACATGTACCATTCTAACAGCGATGAAAACTATCAGACATAAATAAGTGTTCTTAACAACAAGCCTTGAAGTCAAAATGCTATGTCACAGGACACCAACTTACCTTGTAGAATATCAGCAAAAGATCATCCAGTTTTCCATGCAAATCTCCTACAGGAAACAAAGATATGATTTTATTTTTTTTTGGTCACAGAAGAGGGAAGAAGAGAGAAAACTGGAATTGTAAAACATGAGTTAGTCCTAACTTTTCCCCCATGTTTTCCTTAATAATTTGCTTTGCAATAAGAGTATATCAGCTTCATTTTAAGACACATGATCAAGTTGCTCAGTGAAATCTGGCAATTAAATACTTAACAGAGTTTATACAATTGCCTTGCATGAAAGTTTTTGTCTTTCCAACTGGATCTGAAGATCAGACCAGTCACACAGTCAAAAGTTAGTCCAGAGAAATGTAAGATGAACAACCATACTACATATTTGAAAAACAAAATATGTCACTGCAAAGGGATCAGTACTTTAGAAATATGACAGACCTCTAAATACTATGAGATTTAAATCTACTAAGTAGTCCACTGTACACCACACATTTGGGCATCTGTCTGATTCAGGGTCAGGGTTTGATTCCCGCAGGTGGGATCTGGTGGTGAGAGTGTCAAGAACTTTCCTGTGCCTCCATGCCTCAGAGCTAAGGCTGCAGGACGGACAGATCTGGTCCTGCCCGAAAGGCCTCCCCTGAACAGGCAGGTGGCCTTCACTCGGTGCGAAGGGCCCCTGCTGCACAGCTCCCCTCTGCCTATGAGCAAATTTCATGAGCACAGAACCAGCCTTCTCACATCTGCAACTCATCACCACAAAGGCACAGGACAGCTTTGATATTTATCTTGTGATAATACAGCTTCATCACCAATGACTTAAAAAAAAAAGAGAGAGAGAGAGAAAGGATGTGACATTTTTACCCTGTCTGTATGTCTTCTGTGCAACTTTTGATTCATTCAGAGCCTGCTGAAGTCACTCTAAGGACTCTTTTAGGCTATGATAGATTTTTCATCACGTGTGTGGGTACAAACATTTCAGATGCACGTTTAATCCTCACTATTGTTTTGAAATTAAAAAGATATGGGGGGAGGGACACCTTATTTTAAGAAAATCAACATTTTGGACCTGTTACCTTTAAAAACTGGACTTTCATCTTTTGCAGAAGATCCTTCTGGTTACAAAAGCTATTAGTTTGAATGACAGGAAGGGGAACCCTTTAGATGCTGCTTAGATACAAATAAGAGGAGTTATGCTTTGATTAGTAAGAGCACGCTGTGTAGTGAGCAAATATGAATCCATGTTCCCTTAGTTTGGAGAGAGGTTCTGTTTGCTTGATTAATGAATTACTGTTTATGCAAAATCTCGTTTAAACAACCCCTTTCCTGGCAATCAAAGTAGGTGCATAACCATGTCTTATAAAAACATTAGTAGTTTTTCTGCGTGTGTCACAGTGCCCTTCCCTGCACCACTTTCCTACTGTACACAACACAGACACTGCTAGCTGTCAGAGTTAATGTCACCACCACTGTTCTGTTTTACCACTATCACTCCATATGGCAAGTCATGATGCAGCATCCCTTTATCCATAACTTACAAAAGCCTAATAAAACTGATGGGCAATGGGCTCTTAGTTCTGAGGCCTTTACCTTGTGACACCTCACATCATTCTGTGAGACTAATTCGTTTGTTGTACAAAGACTGATTCATCCCCGTGTGTCCCTTTAGAAATGAGAGTTTATTATATATTTCAATTTATTCCAGACAGTCATGCTGTCAATGTAAGGTCTTATTTGCCACCCCTATTAAGCTCTCATTAAAATCATTACTGAGTAAATTACAATGGCAAAGTCTTTTTCTCAGTAAAAGGAGAAAATGGTGAGACTGGCAGCCAGTCATCACAACACTTGGTGCCTTTTTAGAGATGGAAGTGCAGGAATATTTAAGCTGCAGTGCAGTGTTAGCTGATTTAATACTGACTCATTCAGAAACACTTAACAAGAAGAGAAAAGGCAAAAGGAGGTGACGGACTTTCTTAAAATATACCATGGGTGACTCAGTAACCTTATTTTTCTTGCTTTGTGCTAATTTGCACTTTGGCAAAAAAAAAAGCATCGAGAAGTTTCTTGTGATGGCTACAATTGGCAACGTCCAGATCATCCTCCAGCTGCTTAGGGTATCAACCTGCTGCCAAAAGCGGTTATTTGCTCTGGCACCTTACCACAGACGGTTATCTCCTTGGAGTAGGAAGTAGAAAGATGAGTGATGTTTGGCATCTCCTTAAGAACCCTCCTGGTTTCATGTAATAGCTGCAGTACGTAGCGGGCATGAAGCAGCTGTGAGAAAAAAAGGGGCGAGACAAGGGAGACTCATTAGGAGTAGCAATATGTCTGCCTGCTTCATTAATACCAGACGCCTGTATTGCCAAGGAAGCTATATCAGATTATTTACACTACAGCCCTCCTTAAAATATGAGTACAGGCTGTGGGGGTTAGTGCAGGAATTAGGAATGTTCATAGGTTTGTTCTTGCTTCCCAGTGAACAAATATGTGGCCCTTAATGAACTCATTTTTATTTCCCCATCTTATTTCCACTGTGCTGCTTTACTCTCCCCACCTACAGAAAGGATAAGAAAGTAGGTAGTACCACACTCAGAATCATTACATAAAGTCATCTGTTCAAAGTAACTAAAAAGGGATCTACCTCTAGCTGCGAGTTAAAAAAAAGAAGAGGAAAAAAAAAAGCCATAAATTATTTTTCAGCAAATTGCAAACAAACGAGAGGGGGAAACTCCAGTAAGGGTTGCCTTATTAATACTTATCTTCCTGCTCATTATAAAGTTATGAGAATGAAACATCCACTCTTTAAAGATTGCTCCTTTCTGAAGAGATTTATGTCCCTGCTCCTCTAAAAGTGCTCTTCTGGTCTTCTGCACTGTTAATGCTTTTTATGATGATCTTGTCAATCAGTGATTTTTAAGGCTTTTAATTCAAACATAGCAATCACTGAGGAAGTTTGGTATAGGAGACAGATAGGCCACAGATGATTGATTTTGCAAGATGGATGTTTTCAAAACAAACAAAAAAGCCAATTACACATAATCACTTCCTTAAAAAAATGCTGACCACAGAAAGGATTAGAGAGCTGATGGTGAAGTCTGGGTGTTCTCACTTAACATGTGCTTTATATCTGTCTACTTGTAAGAGCAGCCTCCACACAAAATTACAGAAAAAAAGCATTATTTAGTAAATTAAAAACCAAGATAGATTGTTATCACTTACTTATAGTAAATATACTGTTAAGCCTAAATGCTGAACTTCAAGAGGTGCAACAAAGCAGTGCCATGTAATGCCTCCCCAGCTCCGCTCCCACCTTACAAGGGGAGGCAAAGGGGCTTCCTAAAGAACATACACAGCGAATCAGTACCAGAGCCTTTGCAGTGGCTCGGCAGCAGCAGAAAGAGAGCTCAGGAGGGCTGTGATATCATCTTGTTCAGCTACGTTTGCAATGCTTTGTATTCACTCTCTCCTTTATGGTGGGGTCTCACACACTGGAACAAGGTGATTAACCCCTGCACCTCAATTCCTCCCAAAAGTATGTGTGTGTGTGKGKGGGGGGGAGAGC
This sequence comes from Apteryx rowi, assembly GCF_003343035.1. Taxonomy (NCBI): domain Eukaryota; kingdom Metazoa; phylum Chordata; class Aves; order Apterygiformes; family Apterygidae; genus Apteryx; species Apteryx rowi. Next base: position 71,314 of record NW_020451311.1, read on the forward strand.
TCTTTGGGCCATGCCTGGCACATTTCTATTTTTAACACAGTAAAAAAGAAGATAACTAGTATCTGGGCTGCCTTAGGATACCTTCCCCCATCCTGTATCCTCACTGCTTCCCATCTCACAGCTGCTGAGGGTTCCCATTGCATGATCACCATAATCTCAGTGCTAAAAGAGAAGGTTCCCAGCAGTCCCTGCCTCCTCCCCAGTGCTGGCTCTGGTGGTCACAGAGCCAAGGCAGTAAGCCAAACCTGGGAACTAGTCCAGCTGAGAACTGACCATTTGGGGGTTTGTTGGGTTAGCTCCCAGCCAGATGTCAGGAAAGAGCAGTGGAAATGCATAGCTAGGCATGGAAAAGAAGGGAGAAATACCCCCCTTGGCACCAGTACAGCCTTATATTGGATTCAACTGATTGTGGAGCTACAGCTTGACAGAGATGTAGAATGAAGAAAAAGAAATCAAAATAGTTGCAACTTACCTCTTCATTCTTGAAAGCATCAAGAAGAGCACTGGCATCTGCAGTAGTGAGGGGGAACTTGAGTCGTGGTCCATAATAGGAGTCTGGAACATCAATCCTCTTTTCGAATTCTGTTAAACTTAAGCCTGAGTCTGTCATCTGAGAGACACCAGGGCCACTGAAAAAGTGAGAATCTGGAACAAGAGGGAAGAAAAACAACAATGGAGAAATCCCACCAGTCCCCCAAAGTGCGACAACAGCGTGACCAGAACTAGTGAACATAACTGATGTTTAACTTGCTGCAGTATTACAGTTGTTAGTTTGTTCCTACCTTGTACACAACTTCAGGTCTCCCCAAATTGTTTCATAATACTAAAAACAAAACAAAACAAACAAACAAAAAAGCCCCAACAGCCAATAGCTGTGGTCAGGATGTAAAACATTTTGCACTGAGATTCAGGAACAATCTGCTCTCCTAGACACTGAGAAACATAACCTGTCACAGAGTTTCCTCTCCGTTCCCTGCAGAGCAAGGAGATTCAAAAGTCATAGCTGATCATTCAATGACCTTCATCCATTTACAACTCAATATTACACTTTTAATACGGGTTTTAAAAATCTACTTTCATTTTCTCTGCAAGCTGAATACCAGAAGTTCACTGAAGATTTAAAAGGCCAACAACAAAATCCTACTTCTTCCTAGTGGCTTGCAAAGCACTCCTTTCTGCTACAACTAGAGACAACGCCAGCTTTTGGCTGGCTGCCATAAAACCATTGGATGAAATAAACACTAGCATAGTGGTAAAAGTAGAGCACAGCTTCTAATTTTCCTCGAGCATGGAGAAAGCAGGAACATTGCTAATTGCTTCAATCCAGTATTTTTAATATGCCCTTGAATATATATCTGAGTGAAAGTAGAATTGTTTTCTTCTTGCAGATTGCCTTTATCATCTATTATTCCAAAAGAGAGAACTAGAATGCTAAATGACAGTGTTCTCCTGTGAGGTGACTGGCGTAAATACTTTTTGCTGGGTTGCTGTTAAGTGTTCTGTAACCTTCATTAGATGCAACTGGAAATAGAGATGTATTATTTATTGCTGGAGGCATACCTGTGGCTGTGACAGAAAACTGACAGCAGCTGAAACCTGTGTGTGGCCTCATAAATTATGAGATTCATAAAGACCAGCTTGTTTTGTAACTGGAGAAAATTCATTTTAAAGAAACAAGTAGATAATAGCTTTTTTTTTAATCAGCTCTGGATAAAAAACAATGGTTTTTACCAGTTCTTTGCTGTGAGCTGTTTAGTATGTTCAATGCACAGCCATGCAAGTGGATTAAGGCATCAAGTAACAGCAAGGTGCTCAAGGTTCATAGTTTCCACCAAGTGCAGTCTGATTTGCAGTCTTTCACCACCATTACAGCTTTGCCTGGCCAGATGCCAGCATGTCGCAGGAGGACTGAAGCTGCTGGTTCCCGCACACTGAGCAGCCTAGCATAGCTGGACCGAGCCTTGTCACGGTGCTAGCCCTGGGTCTCTGCGCTGCGTCTCTGTCTGTCATCCCTCCCCTCCGGAAGTGGCTTGCTGCAGACCACAGAGCTGCTTCCTCAGACCATCCAAATTGCCTCTTGCTCATGTGTGCTGATCCAGGGGCCTGCTGGCCTTGCTTAACCCCCCTGCATACAGTGGGGCAGGAAAGCAAGGATCTCTGGTGCGGCAGAGGCATTGCCTAACTGTAGGAGTAAAGTGTGCTAGGGAGTTACAGCTCTTTGCAGAGCAATGTGACACACTCCCTCTCCCTGTCTGACATTACTCTGCTTCAGAGAGTCGCCGTCTTTTCAGCATTTCAAACCAGCCAGCTGCCCAAGTCGCTCTCTCTGAGGCCCTGCCTTCCTGCAGGCATCATGGCTGCCCTTCCCTCCACCTCCAAACAGAGACCCGCTGTCCTCACCACTTCTGTTCTTTTTTCGGCACTTGCCCAGGCTGAGAAACTGAATCTCCTTCCCTGTGGGGCATAAAGAGAACCCCATTTTTCGCTGCTAGATGCGGAGTCAAGAGCCAGTCATGGTCGTTAGCCTTGGAAGGCTCTTCTACCTCCTCCTCAGGCATACAGCTAGATTTTAAGGTTCCTTACTGTGCAGGATGACTGTCTCATCTAGGAGCAGGCAGCCCCCCCATCCAGTAATAGATGTCCTAAAGCAGCTGGGAGATTAGTGTGCACTGACCCAGGAATACCCCAGCTTGCCACAAGCCCCATGCAGGATGAACCCTGAAGGAACCCCTCATTTTAGTTATCTAAAAGTTAGGGTTCCAGTCTCTCTGCCAAGGCTTTTTCAGTCCATAAAAAGATAAGGATGATGACTCTAGAAGTGCCTAGTTTAGGCATCTAGCTTAACATGGAAGGAGATACCCTTTTGTGAATATGCATTGCTCCTGTGACTGCAGAGGGAGCCTTGGTGATGATTTGCTCTGTACTCTGACATTAGAGGTGCAGTCCAAGTGAGTTAAGCCTTTGCTACCTGCAGCCCCTATGTGACTCTCCTGCTGTTTACAGGACAACGTGAAAGCCTAGAACAACACGGAGTCAATTTAGCCACAGAAAGCCCAGGGGCCTGATTTTCCTGACAAGAACACCTCGCCATAGGTGTTCAAGGTGAGTCAAAGACACCACTACAAAGACATACTCACTGCTGGGTAACAGGAAACCAGCTAATTCCCTGGCTCTGCAAGAATCGCTTCCCTTTCTGTCACCACCCATGCTCCTTTGGGCTATTCTTCAGAGAAGGTGAAGGAAGGTGCTGGCGCAGAGCCAGCACTGTCTTTGGGACGAATGGACAACAGGAGGCTCCCACAGAATAAATTAGCCTGACCAGAGATCTTTAGATTAAAAGACTGAGTAGGTATGCAAGACGTTTCTTTTTTTTTTTAATAGGATGAAGGGAAGTGTAGGGTGGAAGAGGTTTTAATTCTTATTTCCCATAAATCCTTTGAAAATAACCTTTAATTACAACCAGAAGAAGAACAACATACACAGCCATGTACTATCCTAGTCATGATTTAAACTGCACTGACATCTCAAACAGGACGAAAGGATGAAAAAAGCTACAGGGTATGAGAGAGAAACAATCACATCAAAAACACTACCGTGTTAATGATGAAGTGGCGGCTTTCTTTTTAAAAAAACCATATTTTGAAGGAGCAGATTAAAAAGAGGAAAGTGATGTGATGAGTAGGGGAGATTCAATGGTTTATAATGGAAGGAAAACACTGATTACAAAATCTTCAGATAGCTTTCTCAGCATCTAACACTGAGTAGGACAGATAACGTGCTCTGGTAAGATTAGATGCTATCTTTTTAGAGAGGGCTTTTGAATCGTATGCTGTCATCCTAATTTAAGGGAGCACAAACAGATGAAAAAAAAGCCAGAGAGTTAAAGTCTGTGGGTTTTAGAACATACTTTGGAATAGCAAAGCTAATTTGAAGCCTCTCTGCTTGTTATCACAGAATCACAGAACAGTTGAGGTTGGAAGGGACCTCTGGAGATCATCTAGTCCAACCCCCCTGCTCAAGCAGGGTCACCTAGAGCACATTGCACAGGATTGCATCCAGGCGGGTTTTGAATATCTCCAGAGAAGGAGACTCCACAACCTCTCGGGGCAACCTGTTCCAGTGCTCTGTCACCCTCACAGTGAAAAAGTTTTTCCTCATGTTCAGATGGAACTTCCTGTGTTTCAGTTTGTGCCCGTTGCCTCGCATCCTGTCGCTCGGCACCACTGAAAAGAGTCTGGTCCCATCTTCTCGACACCCTCCCTTCAGATACTTGTACACATTAATAAGATCTCCTCTCAGCCTTCTCTTCTCCAAGCTAAACAGGCCCAGCTCTCTCAGCCTTTCCTCCTAAGAGAGATGCTCCAGTCCCCTAATCATCTTTGTAGCCCTTCGCTGGACTTGCTCCAGTAGCGCCACATCCCTCTTGCACTGGGGAGCCCAGAACTGGACACAGTACTCCAGATGCGGCCTCACCAGGGCTGAGTAGAGGGGGAGGATCACCTCCCTCCACCTGCTGGCAACACTCTGCCTGATGCACCCCAGGATACCATTGGCCTTCTTGGCCACAAGGGCTCATTGCTGCCTCATGCTTAACTTGGTGTCCACCAGCACTCCCAGGTCCTTCTCHGCAGAGCTGCTTTCCAGCAGGTCAACCCCCAACCTGTACTGGTGCATGGGGTTATTCCTCCCCAGGTGCAGGACCCTGCACTTCCCTTTGTTGAACTTCATGAGGTTCCTCTCTGCCCACCTCTCCAGCCTGTCCAGGTCYCTCTGAATGGCAGCACAGCCCTCTGGGGTATCGGCCACTCCTCCCAGTTTTGTATCATCAGCAAACTTGCTGAGGGTGCACTCTGTGCCTTCATCCAGGTCATTGATGAAGAAGTTGAACAAGACTGGACCCAGGACTGACCCCTGGGGGACACTGCTAGCTACAGGCCTCCAACTAGACTGCGCAACTGATCACAACCCTCTGAGCTCTGCCCATTGAGCTGGCTACTAAACATTTATCCCTAGCAGTTTAAATTTATTCATTTTAACCATCCATGTATTGATCAATTTTTGCATTTTGTGTTATGGAATATGTTATCCTACATTATCTGTAGGAGTTTTGCACTCCTATGTTATGTTTGCTCAATACATACATTCTCGAGATAAAGATACAATATACTCCTGTTGTAGAACTTCCTCTGACATGGTCTACTGTGGTTTTTCAGCTTTTCCAGCTTTTCTGACTGACTGCTCCCTAAGCTTTGCAATTTCTCATTCACAGAGGGATCACAGAGAGGGAAACACCAGGCAGACAATAACAAAGAATTTGTTAATCATGGTAGGTCTGTTCCAGCCAAGTCAATATTATTTGCCATTTTTTAAGTGGCAGTAGTACATGATTAAAATTTAGTTCACAGATTTTTTTAATTAATCCAAAATATTCAGTTATAGTCCATGTTATGTTCCATACTACAACACCCCCAAGCGCTAGGTTTTATACTTGCAACTGAGAATAGTTTAAAAATAATTGAGTGTAGCCAGTTTCCTGCTGATACTGGATGTTTTGCAGCAAAATCTAGAACAAGTTAAATTTAAAAGTGGTCCAGAACTACTTCAGAAAAAAAAACAGAAGGAAAGCAACCTCTTTGTTTGCTTCCACCTGCCCTACACCAACTAGTCACACTCTTTCTGGATAACTTGTAGGTTTTTTTTTTTTTTAATTCTTAGGAAGCTGTGCAAATTGGAGTCAGGAAGACTATCATGAGAACAGTTTAAGGGCAAGAACATATAAGAAAGCACTCTGAGCAAGGACAACAGGTACCCATACTGTCTTACATCCCGACTCACTGTGTAGATATTGAGCAGAATCAACACTTTCAGGATCAAATTCTTATTATGGTACTTGGGAGAGCAAAACTCAGCCCCAGCATATGCACAGGCTGTAATCATCACATTGAAAATTAACCATCTCACATTAGGTCTTTCAAACAGAATATCCCTATTCCTTTGACTTTTATCCTTACCTGCATCAGGACGAGAAAAGTGATCCAGCATGAATGCAAAAAAGCTGGATAGCTGTGTAAGGAAAAGAAAAGAACAAACACATATTGATCAGTTCCAACAAACATTAGCACTCTCTTTTCTTAGTCGGTTACTATTAGTTTTCTGTTTGGGGGATCTAAGACACCACTGTATCTTCCCATAGCATCAGCCTGCAATAATGACCCAGCCTGTGTCCTACTACAAAAACTGCAGCTTACTCTTTTCCTTCTTTACTGTGAATTAGCAGGTTGACACTATATGAATACATACAAAGTCCCAGGGCTATTTCTACTCTGACATTTTTGGGTGTAATTCATCTTGCCTACCATCCAAATTATTTGCCTAGATTTTCTCTATAGTCAATAAAAAGAAATCACCACAATTCATCTAACTCACTTTAGACATTGACACTAGGATGAATGCAATGCCCTAGAAGTTCCTAATACCCTGTCTTGACCGTAAAGGAAGCCTGGGCTGACTTGCTGAGATACTGATATCTCTATTGCACATATCTTACCTCACTGACACAGTTAAGATCACCCATAGTGCAATGACCTGCAATCCTTGGCTAATAGAGCAGAAACTTCCAACCTAGATGTAGGCAGAATGGTGTCCTGCTGTCTGTGCAGTTTTATAAAACTTACATAGTTCATGTGCAAGGCAGGGAAGGGGTCTTATATAGGAGACAGCTTTGCAGGGAGAAACACAACCACATATCCATTTTGTATGTGCAGCTTCAGCGTTCTGGCGATAAGATAGCTGCTTGTATTGGAAGAACTGAAGATACGAACCTGCAGCTGAGCTTGCTCGTCAGCATATTCAATCGACTGAAAGATACTCAGACAGTAGCGGCGCCTCATCTCTATGCGGGCCATTGTCGCACGGTACCACCTCTGGATGAGGACAGCGGCTCTAAGCACTGCCAGAACAGAAAGTAACGGAGCACACATGGATGCAGTGCAGTCTACAATGAAAACACATGTGCTGCCTTTGCAGAATCTTGCAGACAGATAACAAATGCAATCCACTGAGTTCAGTCAGCATTAAGATGGAGCTCTGTAAAACTGAGACTGAAAAAATGTTTTCTAGTAACGAATACATGATGTATCTACTGTTTCGGTCTGCAGGGACAGATCCCAAACCAGCTGACTTGTTCAGGCTTATATCATTACAAACCTTCCCCATTTCACTGTCCTGAAGATATTACCCATTTAAGAAGGCAGCTATGTCTAGCTGATGGGTGGTATGTGGGTTTGGGGAAGGTGAGAAAAGGAAGACCACCAATTTGGCCTACAAATGAAATGTATTTCTTCACCAAGCTGCAGGAAAAAGCCTAGCCTTTGCAAGCTGTAACAGTGAGCATACTATAACAACAGAGTTTGCAGCAGCTTCTTTTAATAGAAGGTTTTTGTCTGCACAGCTATATCAGGAAGCCAGGAAAACTTCAAACCTTAGGCTCAAATGTTACCAAATGCTGTCAAAGGGCAGAATATATTGCTTAAATAGACATGTCAAAAGGTACACAGCTATATCTTTGGCTAGTTTGGTGAAAAAAGGAAAACTAATCCACAAAAACTCAATGTGACATGTCGAAGAACATTTTGGACTATGTACAGAATACACATCTCACTCAGCACCTTAACAAGTTGTGCCTACCATTGTCCCAGCCTAGAAAACTGCTGGAAGCTTCACTGAAGGACAATCGCTAAGAACCGCATAGACTGCAGCTTCAGGTAAAAGACTTGCTGTCTCCTGGCCCAAATGGATCACCCCACTTGGCCACCCAGACAAAAACAGATTGAGCAGAACACTTGGTGGCACAAAGGGGTCCTGGTTTGGGCACTGTCCCGGGGGAGGACTCCTCACACCCACACCAAGCTGTTAGCCCTGCATCAACAGCAGCCACTAGTGAGAGCTGTGCAGGGCAGGAGCTCCAGGAACTGATGACCACCGATCTCTTCCACCATGCCACAGATCCCCCCTGCTACTCCTGGTACCCAAATGCCAGCAGTCCTCAGGAGCCAGGGTGTGAAACTTGGGTGGCAGCAGTACTGCCTGCAGTTAAGTGGAGAGGAAAGGCAGCCAAGCATGCCCTAGGCATTAAAGGTGGGAGAGTGGGAAGACAGACAATTTTTTTATTCCAAATATAACATTATTCTAAGTAGCACTTATTTCCAGATTTTGCCAGTCATGCTAGCTACATTTAACCTGCTTACTTTTCACAATTAAATTCACAAACACACTTTCCAGGAGTCAGAGAAGTGCTCCTAGTATTTCAAAACCTGACACCAACAATAACATAGCCTTTCCTAATCTCCCTTCTGTCTCATGTAGTAAAATACTTATTACTTGCAGTCACAGAGGAGGACAGTATTCTACTACACAAAACTAGAACAAAATGCTACCTACTGCCTTGGAGAACTAGCAGCTGAAATAATGGCAAATACAAATTTAGTTATTTGCTTAAATTACAGTCAGAACGTGACCCTGTATTAACACGCTTCGCCCAGCAGAGCACCAGCAGTGGCAGTCAAGAGGTATTAAATGCATATCAGTGCATAACAGCAAGTGGAAGGCAGAGAACAGGGGTATCGGATCGTGGACCTGTCCGAAGGCAGCCACAAACCAGGGCCATATTCTTGCCAGGCAATACAGGATAAAGCAAGGTGAGGGGCTGCTGTCAAGAGATGTCACATTTACTCACTTAAAGTTGAAAGTAACTCTATTCTTTCTTGACTGGCACTTTTTCCTTACCTCTTTTTCCCTGTACTCTCAGCAGGACACTAGCAGATAAGTAGACAGGGCCAGAAATGTCAAGCCTTAGCCTCCAGCCCTGCAGCTAACATCTCACGTCAATCAGTCTCCTAGGGGACTCAACCCTGAATAGCTCAGCACAGCTAACAAAGATAACATGGAAAATTCTTTATGCTTCTCCTGACCTTGGAGAAACAAGTCAAAGCAGCTGCAGAGCAACTCTGTCACAGGTACAAGGACCAAAGCAATACATTAATCTTTAGCTCCTGACACTCCCAAGAACCACAGATCATCTTTGACCAGAAACACAGATGATCGGGAGAAGAAATGAAACAAAATTGAAAAGTGCTCCAGAATTCCAAAAATTTGATAAAATCACCACTGTGCAGCACTGCAACTTTATGAACAAGAAAAAAAAGGGGAAACTACAAACAACACTAACATGCTCATATTCTATTACATTTGCTGAAACAACCACCAACAGTCCATCTGAGGGCTTCAAGTGATTTTTTTTCTTGGGAAACAGCATAGAAAAGCTCTGCACTAGAGGGACAACAGATCACACCAGTCAATCATTTAAGCTGATCACAAATACTAGGGATTATAAGACTAGGATAAGTGGAACTCCCCAAGTGACAATGATTTTTTCTTAAACTGACAGTTATACAGGTTTAAAAAAAAACCTCTGTGGAAAACTGATTCTATTAATATATGTATAACACTATATAAGCATTTTAATGAAAATGTTTATTGGTACCAAAATAGCAACATGTTTGCTTATTTTATCATTCACAACACAGCAGTACAGTTAAAGTGGTGATGGTTTCTAGTTCACAAGGCCAATATCAGTTATCAGTTAGGACTCCCATCCTGCAAATATCTCAGCCCTCCTAGAAAAAAAATCTTCCCGCCTGAAGGAAATCTAATCTTTATATGACCAAGAACACCCTTCCTGCATAAACTTCTGGGATGTCTCTTTTATTTTCTGTCCTTTCTGGAATTCCCCCTCACACACACTTAACAGCCTGACACATCACAGTAAAGTTGGCATCAACTCCTCTGCTTAGAAGAGTACCCTGGGGGCAGAGCATAGCCACCAGCACAGAAATGGATTTCCAGTGTCAGAACCATGAAACTTCCCTGAGTCAACAGCAAAAAATGTTGCTTTCAACCCTTCTGGGTTGTTTAGTGGTCTGGTCCTGGGCACATAACACAGCACAGTGCCACTGAAATCACACAAGGCAGATATATTTATTAACAACTACGCTTAACGCTGCAACTCTAACAGAATATTCCTGTCATTTTTTTTAACTATATACTTATTACAGCACTGTTACTCTCAGTAATAAATCCGACAGAACATGATTTTCACACTAGGCTAAAGTGCTTGTGTAAAAGAAAGTGTTATCAGTTGTGGAAGGTCAAGCACCTGTAAAATTCATGTCGTTAATGCATCAGAGGGATGTACAGCCTGAGACTGTAGACAGAATGACGGTTCTGCATAATTTGACTGATGCTGGAGAGCACAAAGACTAGCACCCAGAAGCTGGAGAGGACAAAGCATTATCAAACAAGCACACAAAATTATAAGCTAGCTTTGGGATAGTGAAGCCTGGCTCCACACCAGGGCGTAGCGATGGTGCATGCTGTAGACTGAGAGAGTTCAGCTCCTCACACCCTCTCTGGGCTTTTGCACCCTCAGGAATGTTCCCAAGTGACTCATCTCTGAGGCCTTGCAGGGCACACTCACGCACAGCATGCAAAACTGAAGAGGAAGGACCACTTCTCAGTTATAGGTGGGTCTGGGTCTCCAGAAATTTCCATTCTAGCTCTACTGCTATTATACAGCATCAATGATGCTGTGGCTGCCAAGTAGGGTAGACAGAGCTAAGAGCCCAACCTTAAACCAGTCAGCTCGGATCCCCACAGCCATGACTAAGTTGTCCTGCTTCTTACAGTCATTGGTTTCCTGGCACTTGTGTTCTGGTTCTTTGACTCTGTAGCCAGAAATAGGCTTCCTTTTCACCCATGGTTATTCACTGTAATAATCTCTTAAGACAACACACAGTGCCTAGTATAATGGCTCCCGACAGATCTGTGAATTTTGCTGTAACGATAAATCTCGAACAAGACCTGGAAAGGTCTGAACAAACTTCTTCTAACAAATTCTTGTCCTCACGTGCCTGTGCAAAGCCCAGATGTGTTTATACTGGAGTGTGATATGTTTAAAAGCAAGGGGCTGACACATTAATTTTTAATTGAACTTTCATCCAGGTCCCGCAGAGACTTTCAACTGACAGTTTCAGTGACCATCAAGGAGAATTTCAGGCCAACCACTTTGTATGGCAGAAAATTGATTCTGAAAGTCATTGTAGGAGCTCTGTTTTATTACAGTTGCTTCATAATCAGGGTCACCCAGCAGGAGGGAAACTGGGGCAGTTTGCCCAGGAACCCTTATGAAAGGCCACAGAGGGTCCCTCTCAATACATTATCCCATACACTGTACCAGTGAGAGAGAGAGAGAGAGAAAGCGCACATGCATCTGAAATTCAGCTTCTGTCCCGGGTGATCCAAGTCTTTTCCCACCCAATCTGCAGATATTACAGGTGCTCTACAGGTGCCTCCTGAAAGCACCTAAAAGCTATGCACTCATTTAAAAAGAAGACATTTAGAAAATAGTTTTATCTGAAAAAGTATTTGACAACTGGACTGGGGGGAAATGTTACCTCTTCTGGTTTTATAGAGAAAACCACCACTGAGTGTGAAGACAAAGGCAGCACTTACCACACTCTGATTTTTTTGCCGCCCTGTCAGGTACAGAAGTTTTACATCCCATGGCTCCAGTGCAGACTGTCCATCAGTTTAATTGCTCCTGATAGGAAACATGTTTCTCTCAACTGTTAGCATTTCCTGTGTTGTTCCTTCAGCACGAGGAGTGTATCACCTGCGCCCTTGCTACCAGTCCTAAGAGCAAGAGGAGAGGGAGGGGGGGAAAAAAAGTAATTGACCACACGGCATCTAAAGTACCTGCAGCTCATTACGAATTACTGTACAGCACATCCTACACAAACTGGACTTGGAACCTGGAAATCATACTGGGTTTATTTTTCAGATCTCATCACCATCAACTTGCATTCAAGACAGATGAACTCAGTAATGAATACAGTTTCCTTCCTACATGCTAGCTGAAAGCTAATGTGCACCAGTGATTTCTTAACTGAAAGCATGGCTATTTAAAGTCTTACTAGTAGGGACAAGAGACTACAAAGGAATGTTACTCTTTATCCTTCTGATTTCAAAATGGGGACTGCAGAATTTTAAGGACTCTAAATTACTGATATTACTGCTAAACAAGACCAAACCCCAGGCCTCCTCACACCCTGTCCATTTGAAAAGGTGCCTCATCAGCCCATCTATCACTTTATCCCTCAGTGTCCTAATTCTGTTTATCAGTTTGTTTACAGAGAGAAGTTTTCTCACACATGCTAGATGAACAGAAATCTCGACCACAGATTTATGCACAATAAAATCGTAACCACTGCAAAATTTACAAGGAGAGACAGTGCCATAGCTACGTGTTTCATTAGATTTCACCTTAAATAAACATCCAACTTTCTCTTGTACTTCTCCTGAAGCATTCTAAATAAAAGATTTGGTTTTGTTAAATAAATGAACACAGTACATTTTGTAATGTGGCCTTTCCCCTAGCATTTGCTAATTCATATCATTTGCTAATTTGCAATACCAAGTTCAAATGAATAAAATTCCACTGAGACACGAAACAGGTTAATTTCTAAGTAACAAAAAAGTCACTGATGCTTTTAGAGAGGTTGAGTTTTGTTTTAGCTGAAGACTTCTTACAGGAACACACTGACCCCACTCTCTCCCTCCCCTGCTGTTTCTCTCTAGCATGTCTAACATGTCTAAATTACTGCATTTATTATATTCCTTATCTTTTAATTGAATTTAACACAAAAGAAATTCATCACCATAAAATGAGTGCTTAACTACTATTCTTTTTGCTTTTGTTTTACACTAGCAAGCATAAAAATAACAGGAAGATAAAAGACAGGAAAAAAGAAACAAATGTGTAACTAGCCTATTTTCAAGATCAAAAGTTAGAATGCGTTTATTGGACTATTTTCAGGGTCCCACAACACAAGGGTATCCTACACTTGTGTGGGGACTGCCAGTTTCTAAGTCAATATTTATTTCAGGAAGGAAGGATTTTAATTTTTCCCCACAACGTACTCTGCTGTTCTTTCCTCTAAAGGAGTTACCACTGAACACCAAACAAGCGCTGTTACATTATTTTGATCAAAACAATGGCTTTGATAACATCTAATACAGCACTGGTATTGCCAATAGCTCAACTTTTCTCTCCAAACAACCATTATTATCCTGAATACCATCTCCTCACTTGCATTCCTAGGAGAATCTTGAGTCTTCATTAGTCTTTCTCACACCCACCAGTCACAACTTGGTCCTAGCCCGCAGATGATAACCTAAGAGCAAAACAGAGCTCACAATCTAAGCCCAACTTTAGGCAGACCTTCCTTACAAAGGCGCAGGTCTGTCTATGCCCAGTGTCCGGGCAACAAGACAGACAAACAGAACCACGGCGGCTCCCAGAACTCCCTCTGAGCCGGGCAAACACAGGCAGTCGCTGGTTCAAGGATCAGGGATGTGAATCTTTCTCGTACACCACTTTCAACCATTTAAGCTTTTCCCCCAAACATCCCCATTCTTCCCTCCACTTCTGTACTAATTCTTGGACTTCTAGCACCTCCCTGAGCCAAGAAATAAAAAAGATAAGAGACACGGGAACAGAAATTTTATGGCAATAGTAGTAAAAGAAGCCTGAAACATACACTCAAAACTTGGAGGAATTTGTACAAGTATCTGCTATCATTAAATCTCTGTTAAAGATGCCAAATCTGGCCATCAAAGAGCTATCCAGGGGAATAATCATCATCTTCAGTCCTGAATGTCTGCATCCTGCTGCAAACACAGCTAACATTCAAACTCCTATCCAATTTCCTGAAGGTTTCTCAGGTGGGTACGGCCAACTAACTAACACTCGCAGCCAGCCTGCATTTCCAGACTTCAGAACAGCCACATCCAGCAAAGACTCCAGCAGAGGCTCCACCCAGGCCAGGCAAATTCACTTATTGCCCTTCTGGTCTGACTAGAGAATCACGAACAACTGGAACAACCCACGGCGGAAAGGGCCAGTACCTCACCCGGGCAAGGACTCTTCCCCGCTCCTAACTGAGCAGCTCCAAAGGGAGAAGTCCCATCCTCTCCAGGTACATCAGTTCCAGCCACCTCCTGCCCAGTGCCAAGCCCTGCCTTCTTGAGCCAACTCACAGGAAAACACCAGGCAATGACCATGAAGACCCACCATTGGAAAGAAGGCTGAAAAACAAGTATTTTAAACACTATATTCATTTACCAAAGTATCAGAAAAGGCTTCAGAGATGCACAGTAGCTAGTTGTATGAGAATCTGGGACATAAAGCTGTGTTAGCATTCTGGCTACCAGACCGCTGAAGAGAGAAGTGTCATGTTCATTTAAAAACAGGCAATAATTCAGTATCTACAGGCCAGTGACCAGTCCCATTTCCAGAAATAACTCTCAGAAATTGCTGTATTTCTCTCAGTTCAGCAAAAAGGCAATTTTGTGATGGATAGGCACTGAGTACAAAGCCCATCCAGTGATGCAAAATAAAACATCATTCCAACTATGTCAAGAGACATGCACCAAGCTAAGCAGCAGTGGCATATGCTGTTCTTTTTCTGGATAGGAGTCACCGAAGCCTAACCTGCCACAAGTATTCAGAAACTTAGGTTTCGAGACCTGAGCTGTCAAGAGCCTGATTTACAGAAATGATGAACAAGTACCATTTGATCTGGATTTAATAGGTGCTGCCCAAAATCAATCATGCTTTCAGTTTATCCGTCACATAAAGACTGGGCTGCCTCAGGAATAAATGGAAATCTTGTAAAGATTTATAGCTGACTTTTAATGAAATCAGGCTGCAGGTCCTTTGGGCACAGAGCCATCCTTTCAAGCACAGCATATTTTTTAAAAATTAGATGAGCTGTGCTACTGGCAGAAAAGTGTAAGCTAGGTCAAGCCTGCAGATATGGAGGCCATACAGAAGAGAGCCACTAGGCTTTAACTTATCATTCTCTCCTCATTCCTTTTGTTTCTTACCGTTGATAAACAATGAATGAAAGGTTGCTCCCTTTATTTTTGTTTGGATGGGATTTCCACAGTTATGCTACTTCCCTTGCAAGTTGTTTCAACATTCCTCTTTTCCCTTCTAGCCCCTTTCTCAACCATATTTGCAATCAGGTAGTTATGATCTCCTCCAATAGCATGTGTTAGAATGTACATATGGTTGGAGTGGTTGTGAGATGGGGACAGGTTTCCCCATAAAGATAGAATAGATCGATGGATGGATCCTTCTAATGCCAGAGGCTTTGTTTTGATGTCTTCTTGCTATTAATTTTTTAATTTTCTGTGACTCACAGCCTTGACTTGGAATTGCTTTCTTTGGATATGAGGACTGCAGAGAATGGAGAAACACATGGTATAACATGGGTTTATGATGGATTCTCTTTCATGCATTGCTGAGGGAATCAAGCAGGAGAGAGAGCAAAATATGCTGGAGAGGAGAACCCAGGCATTAGAACATAATAGCCAGGTGAGCAGAGGTAGAGGGGCAACTCTTCAAAACAATCTTGTTGCCAGAGACGGGATTGTCAAGGTTGGGAATCTAGAGGTGAGTCAAAAACATTCACCAGCTAAATGATCCACTCTGCAGAAAAGGGGTTGTTGCAGCTGCAGTCAGCTAAGGGGGTGAAAGGGACCCTGACTATGAAATACAAGAGCTCAAATTTTGACACCAATGCTGAATTTGGTCTACCAAGGGGCTGATACGGGAACACCAGGCACAGGCAAAGCAGTATGTGTTTAGGTCTCTGTTAGTTTGAACCATGGGACAAAGTGACATTTCTATTCAGTGACTTTCAGTGATTATATACATGAAAGAAAGAAATGAGAAAGTCCTTTTGTTTCAATATATTCATCAAAATATGACAAGTAACAAACAGATAATTTCTTCAGTCTGCTCAGAAAAAGGAGATTAAGCTCAATATAGAATTGATGGAATCATTTCTAGGAATGGCTGTGTTGATATGGCTGTAGTAAGACACTGGAAAGCCAGTAAATCCTTATTGAAAGAGACTAGGATGAAGACAGACCAGCTCATTAAGGTGGACTCATATTCCTGAGCCCAAAAATCCAATGCAAAAATAAATACAAGCAAGATCTGCAAAGGTGTGAACATGCAGAGATTGTTCAAACAATCACTGAGTTCCTGAACTGCATGCAAACTCAAAGAAAGTCTGTGGGAAAATGATAGGAGAAAGTGAGTTTGTGCTATTTACATATTAACAAAGGATATATTTACACAAAACATTTGCATTTTTGTGTAGAAAATAAATAAACAAAACAAACATCCTCATTTTTGTGCAGAAAGACTTTGATTGGGGAGAATGCGTAAAAAAATAAAAGGGAAGGGGAGCAAATACAAGCATGCAAATAGGGTGCAGCTCATCTGGAAGTATAAACAAAGCCATCAGATCACTTTTCAGAAACATGAAATGCCTCTAGAGGGAGAATCCTTTAGGAACCAAGGAGAAGATCAAAGTTAGTTCTAGTAAACTGGACCCAACTGGAGTGGAAGAGTCAACAACAGTTGGACCTCAGTTTCTTGGAGGAAATTCTGAATTTCCCACCATCCTGCAGTTACTGAGMAGACTCTTCATGACATCCCATTTAATTCTCCTTATTTGCAGGGGGGGAAGTGGCTAAAAAGCAAGGCTCCAGAATGGACTAAATATGTGTTGAAACCTGAGCCAATTTAAAAATGAAATTCATACCTCAGTTGAAGTTTATATTAATTTTAATAATGTTCAAGTTAAGCATCATAGTAACTTTCAAGTTTATCATCACAAAAAAAGGCTTTTTCCTAAAAAATAAAATTATATATATATATATATATATAAAAATACAGTAGTCACAAAACTATTTGACCTCATCTGTACTCAGAAGTTCTGTATAACTGATTCAGTCCAGGTCAGACATTATAGCTTGAAGCACACTGATTTTTATCAAGACAAAATCATCAATTGCACCACATACACCTGTCATTCATCTCACAGACTTAGGAGGCAGGCAATTTGCTCTTTACAAGTAAGCTAGGAAAAAAACTATACCCCACCCAAAGAAATTACCTGGTTTTTTTTATGCTTCAGCAATGCAGAGATTTTCCCATAAGAATATCTTTAGAAGATTTTTTTTTAAATATAAAGCAGTCCTTTTTTTGAAACCAGAACTGCACAATGAGGGGTGCAGATCTGCAGAACAGGTGCTCTAATTTTCTCTGGGGCTCTGGAGCTCACGAACTGCAATACAATTGCTCTCCACACACTTATATAGCTTCCTGAGAGGAAATTTCTTGATCCCAGCTTTTCAAAAGCAGTCAGTGGAAAAAGCCATTTTCATCGTCCAGCCTGATGAGAAAGCTCATGGCTGCAGCCCTACAACTGCACTGTGCATGTGCAGTTACAGAGCTGTTTTGTCAACATGCTTCCTGAATCTCAGGCAGAGAAAGGGATGGGCTGAAGTTATCTGCTTCACATCTCAAGTCACATGATCTTTCAAGAGGAATGGCCTTTCTGCTGTGATGAGACAATGATTTGCATTTTAGTAGATCTAGGCTGCAGGAAAAAAACATAGGCACTGTTCAGGTATGTGGATATCTGACGTGACTGGTGTGGCTATGAAACTGAGGAAAGAAAGAGTGGCAGCTGATTTTACCCATAGACATTGCATCTATATGTTAGTGATGTAAATGTTCTCAATAACACTCATCATATCCAGACAAGTATGAAGCACTCAAATGTTATGGTCAGAAGCACTGCATAACACTTATACATTTTATTTCTTCATGTGTATGCACACATCCTCCCCATAAATGTGTGACTGGGATTTAGTGAGCTCAGTCCATGGTTTGACCCATCCGTTCCCTGTGTGACTACTGGATAGGGATCAGGGATGTGTATGCCACATGCATGCTTTGAAATCAAACCCTGACGTCTGGGATCAGGGGCCAGCACGTCTGACACATCTCCTCACCATGCTGGTCGTGGACTCTCAGTCCCTTCATGGGTGCCTAGGGAAAGGCAGAACTGCCAAGCCCAAGGCAACTTGTTATTGCCTGATGCGAGCCTGACAGCCCCAGAAGAATCAGCCACTTCTTGCATGGGGCAATATATTGATAGCATGGTAATACTGCAATTTGGAAAACATGCAATACCAAACAACTCAAAAATATTAAATGTCGGTACAAGGATGGTATTCCAATACCACCAATACAGTCCTGGGCCCAGACCTGAGCATCAGTCATCCCATTCCCCCACTCTGACCTCCCATCCATCCTTACACCCTCCTGCCCCAGCTGGGGAGGGGCTGCTTGCCCGGCCTCCACGCAAAGCGATGGAATAGAGCGCAGCAGCCATGTTCATGGGGTCACTGGGGGGAGCTGGGGGTCTAAAGGTGGCTATGGGCATGAGATGGGGATCACAAGTGCCCTCTTGCAGTGCACATGATGGAGTCCCCCCAGGACAGGTCCTGTTCCCTCAGGGAAATCAGACTGGATAGGGAACAAGAGATTTATGAGGAGAGAGAGAAAGAGAGCAAGATACCCGCCCTTTTGCCCCAAAGGTCTAATAATACTGTAACATATATTTTCAGGACACTTTTGCTATCAGTCTGATGACAGTTCTACCACGGCCACCAGCGGTATGCTCTCCCTGTGAAGGCACTCAGACACAGTCATCGGATCATCTTATGGGACAGACAGACAAGTTCCCCTACTGTGACACAATGGATACATTTTTTAATGTGCAAATTTATTTTAAAGTGCCAAGCCACCACAGCAGAATGCACTGTGTGAATGTACTGGTTTGACTGACTGAGCCAGCTCTCTGAGGTCCTGAAATCTCAGGCACATTTTTAAAGCTATTTCTCTTCTGTGAAAATGGGTAGTAAATAAAATACATACTAGGGATGATAATTCTGCATGACCCAGAAGAGTTTTGATGTTTGCTTTTCTGGAAGGATGCATTTTACCTGATCAGGGTTACAGTAGTTAATCATTTATGTATGATCACACCATTCTGCCAAAATGCATGCAAGCAAAAATACATCATAACCTCTTTCCACTGCACCCTGGAGATATATGCTATCTAAAAAACATTTACTGTATCTGATAAGTTCATCTATATTGCCATTTACCAAGATTTCTGCATAATGAGATGCTATAAGGTTTGTTCCAACTGCCAAGAAATCCATTAGAATTGCTTAATCCAAGACCAATAGGGAAGGGATCAAACCCTTAGCTGTTCGATTCTGTAGGACACAAACCTCCACCACGTTTTCTCCCGTTATTCATAAAAGTTGTTCATCCTCTGTCTCACTGGTCTGATGCGACCAAGCAGTCTGATAGAGTCAGTCTTGCTGGACTGAGCTACTTCTCCAGTTACGGATCGGGATCACAATAACATGCAACTTGAGGAAACACGAACAAATGTGCTTTCCAAATTAACCTTTCCTGTCCAAGTCCAAGGACATAGGCTGTACTTAATAAAAGCATCCTCCTGTCTACATAGGGCAAAGAAAACACAGCAGTCCCACCACCGAGGCCACGCATACTACATGAGTTTGCCCAGCAGTCATGCATCACATGCACACTTACGATGCTGAAAAAAATTTCACCAAGCGCCAACAGCTGCAATAGACAGTAGGCAACACAGTTCTGACAATATGTTGTTGAGCAGTCTAGCACCACAAAAACAAACAAACAGTAATGTCGCTAGTGCAGAAACTGGGATATCCCTTTCTAGGCAGTCCTTCTTGAAATTAGAGCTCATATTCTGTAGGGAATACTTTGGAACCATTAAACTCCTAAACGAGCCTCCATGCTGGCATTCCACATACATAATTCAAATTCTGCTTCAGGCTTATTTCCCAGAAGCACCCACTGCAAAGTGATGTAACTGATATTTTTTCAAAAAGACTGAATGATCATAGTCAAAATGAATATGTTCCTCTGAGCTCCGACGATGGTTCCTCTCCTCTTAGCCTATCTAAGTTCAGGAAGTATTTTTGTATGCCCCAACAATGTATTTTAGAGTACTAGCCAGGGGCCAAATCCCTGACTGAGAGACCTGGATCACAAACAGAAAGAATAAAAAGAATAAAAGAGAGAAGGAGAGAAATAAATGGCTAGAATAATTTTATCTGTCTTTTTTTTTCTCATATTAAACTCTGTCTCAGTCAGTGAGAGGTCAGAAATGTGCTCTCACAAATCTGAAGGAGAAGGTTAACTTGGATGAGCAGGAAAAGAAATTTATCCCCCAAAATGGACTAGATGAGAGAGATGATAATGGACAAGGTGAGAAGACGATAAATAGAAGATGTCAAAATTAGCATCCTTGGCAAAGAGAACACAGAATTAGAAATGTGGGCCAAAAAAGGCAGCTGTAGGGCCTTGAAACTGCTGAAGGCCAAGAAGCTAGACCAGAACCCTATGAAAGCATCGGGGTACCTTCTGTAAAAATGAGAACAAATAAAAAAAAAAACAAAAAAAAAACAGAAAAATTCCCAAATTATCAGCTGATTGCAGATTACTGTGAAAAGCAGTGTCTAATAGCACAATCTGCACTACTCTACTTGGAGCCTATAGAGATGATAGCTATCTACAGCACTAATGATCAGTATCTCAAAGGAATTTTGTCTGTCTTCTTAAAGGATTGTGAACTACCAGCTAGTAAGTGTAGCCATCACATATATGGTGGGAGAAAGTCAGAAAAGTTCAAGAAAATGATTTTCTTCACCTCTATTTTCATCTTACCCTTATGAAACTGCTTCTAATGACAAAAAAGTGCAAACTTTTCTATCTTGCAATAGTCATCTGCTTCAGCAAAATGCAAATAATTTCAAGAGTCAAGGCAACAACAATTACACTGCTTTACTTACAGGTATCATACACTTCTGAAAATTATCATACTTATCTTTCACATTCCAAATAATCAT
This sequence comes from Apteryx rowi, assembly GCF_003343035.1. Taxonomy (NCBI): domain Eukaryota; kingdom Metazoa; phylum Chordata; class Aves; order Apterygiformes; family Apterygidae; genus Apteryx; species Apteryx rowi. The sequence goes on from NW_020451311.1 coordinate 92,269, forward strand.
TTCTCATTGCAACTTTTAATCACAGTCCTGTAAACACCTGTACCAAGGCCTTAACTTTTACTTCTACAATTCAATCCCTTTGGGATGCGAGGACTTGGCATGGTGAGTACTGAGATAACCTGAATAGCGCAAAAAACCAGATAAGGCGTAACATATAAAACAAAGTAATAATGCATTCAGGATGGAGTAACAGAAGAAAACAAAGTCCTGGAATAAATATCTGCCTGATCAAGAGGGGCACCATGCTGCACAGAAGCAGTTGCGCTGCTCTGTACCCTCACACAGAGCCATCTTCTACAGCAATTACACCATCAATCCACAACCTAAGTAATCTTGGATATTCCTTGGTAGTAGAGGTGGGTAGCTAGTATGAGTAGCTTGATGTAGCTCCCATTAGCAAAGACAAACACGTAGGCCTTATCATGGTATATCAACATGTAATAAAAGATATTCTTTTCAAAAATTCAGTTGCACAAGAGTATTATTCAGAACACCCACAGATGGAGCTTCACAGCAAAGGCGTGCATATGCAAAGCTACCATATTAAATGGAATAACTGAGATAAGGAGAACACTGGTCTGGCAATGAGGTAATAAGGAACTCCTTAACACAAGCACTGGGAGCCCTCTGCTGACTGAGTAATATATCTGGGAGAGAAGTTGCTAACAGAGGTTCACCAGAAATCTCCTGTCTTTTAGCGTACTGTTGGTGTTCAGCTGGAGGTGTTGACGGCATCTGTCCATTTAGCACATCCAAATCCACGTTCCTCTCAGTTCAGTCATCACCTGAACCACTGTAATCGGGTGGTTCAAGTGCGTACAGACTTTATATGCTGGGAGGCATGTAAGAGGCACAGTGGGGTGGGGAAGAGGTCCCATTTCGGGGCTTCTGCCCCTACCTTAGGTTCTGCTTTTAAGGGACGACCCTTAATGTTCTCCTGATAGATTTTTGAAAACAAATGTTCTCTTTTCCATGCTCCATTTTTGAAAACACTCATTAGTATGTGCCGTGCTGTGTCTGAGGGGATAAATCATAATTTTCACAGATCCATTACGCACCACAGAACAGCTTCCTCAAGGGCAATACTGGCACTGACAAAATTCTGCCTTCTTTCTCTGTATGCTATTTAAAACAGTCTTCTATACCAAGAAAATCACCCACATCTTCCTCCCTCACTGAAAAGAGAGTTAAAACGCTCTGCAGCAAGCAGTATAGCACGTTCCCATGACTTGATTTACAACAAATCCACGCAGCCAGTTTCCCCAGAAACCGCAGGGCTGCTGATGCAGCTCTTGTGGAGCCCAGCCTGCCCTTCCCATGGCTTGGTCAACCTGCTGGCTACTGCAGTGCAATACAGCAGCTCGACAACCTCTATTCTCTACTTAGTTTTCAAGAACCGAGCAGCCTAGCAAATCAACGGAGCAATAGGATGCGCAGTAAGGCTTGCCAGCCGTTTCCGAAAGGGGGTGGATGGCAATGACGCTGGGAGGGCATGAGCTGGAAGCGAAGATGTACCATACACATGCACGGGAAAGCAGTGCTCACACTACTCCTTACATGCAGCGCAATGCCATAACAGGGCCACTGTCTCTTGGCCGTGTTTTATGGGTAGATCTGGCTGCAAGGCTGCCAGCTGAAAGGCCCTAACACAAGGAGGCATGCCTACAAGTGCAGAAAAACCTTACCTGTGGTTTCCCCATAGCATGAAAGCTATTAAAGTGATTTACCCCCTTCTCTGCTCCTCTGTAGCTGAGGACCAGAAAACGCATCAAGATAATAAATTTTTAATTACCACATTTTT
>NW_020451311.1:94324-106559 GCF_003343035.1 Apteryx rowi
GGAGGAGGCCCCCTCGCCCCGAGTAGCGTGTGCATAGAGGCAGCGCCGTAAAAACGTATTTGCGTGGCGGTTCCATAGTGTAGTGGTTATCACGTCTGCTTTACACGCAGAAGGTCCTGGGTTCGAGCCCCAGTGGAACCAACGCCGGCAGTTTCCTAGTTTTTTTTCCCCTCTCCTTCCTTCCTGTGCCCCGCTAATCTTGTTACTCTGCTTCTCATCTCTTCTTGGTCTCCTTTCCCCCCCCACCCAAGATGGGCAACCTTATAAGCACGTAAATAAAGCCCGGGACCGGCATGGGGTGAAAGAAGAGAGGAGTGTATGTTGGGAGGGGCAGGAGGCTCTCTGCTGATTGCCGTTAAAATGCAGAAAGCCCAGCCCAGCAAGAGAAGCAATTTGGTTTGCAAAGCATCAGCGTGCAAGAGTCACATGTTTCTTGGAGAGAGCCCACGATAAAAGCAAACGGGTCTGTGCTTTCCAAGGGACCTGTGCAAAAGCACTTTTTCCCTAAGCACATGAATGTAATTCAGACAGTCTAGTCACTGCAGCGCCTGCTCTTTCCCCCACCTTGCTTTTCTGCAAACATCATCCACACAAACAGGGGAAAAAAAGAGGGGAGAGGAGGACTTAGGCTCACTCTTCAGACTCCTTGAAAGGCCAATGTATCCCAAGAACCAGATCTTCAGCATGCATCGCCCATCCTAGCTCCATCCATGTCAAGGGGACCCTGGTCCTGGAGGCTTGACTCCAGCTCTGAAAGGACTGGCGGTTTTGTACCCCGAGCACGTCAGTACCCTGCTTCTGAGGGCATTTACACTTACACGCGCGCTCTGGTCCATGAGCGTGGCTGCCTCCGGCTCCCCGACCGAGGGCACATGCTCATGCGCGCTGCCCGTCTGCTCGGCAGCGCTCCCTGCCCACGTCCGCATTGCCCATGTCCGCAGCTCTGCCGCGCTCAGAAGCAAATTCATTTCTCGTGCAAAGAAAGCTGCGAGCAGAAAGCATGTAAGTCTGCAGGAGACGTTTGCATGGGGCTCCTCACATGGTGCCACACGACCTCCAAATTTGTTAATAAAGCAAGGCCAAAGTACGGACTGGAGCACCGGCCTCCAGTCATCCAATGCTTGTTTAATTTTTAGCAAACTCCCCATGGTGCAAGGTGGCCTTTGTGTTATTTCAGACACTTCGAGGAAAGAAAAAACACCAAAATATCCAAGGGCCACAAAAGCAAACGCCAATGCCTTATGGCCAAGGGGACACCAGCTGAGCCTGGAGACGACGTGTGGCCAAAGGCTGCATAGAGCAAACCTGCCCAGGCAGTTCCTGGCCCTGTTTTATTTAGCAATTTGGACATAGTCAAATTGTCCCATTTAGGACTGTTTATACCAGGTGCAGTTTTGCTCCATTATCAATGACAGGATCATTTTGATCTTTTTTCTTTTTTTTTTTCTTCCCACAAAGGATCAATGTAGCCCTCTTTGGTGCTGTTTCATGTACTGGCTTTAAAATGTTTCCTGTCTGCTATACCTGAAAGTATGTGTTTGCCTGCTAGGAATGAGCTGCGTGATTCATTTAGCAATGCTGTCTGCAGTAGCAGCATGGTTTTGCCATTTATGGTTATTAAAACGAAGGACTGTGAACAGCATTAGACACAGAGGGTCTGAACTGCACAGTATTTTATACAGAGACTTCAATTTTAAGACTTTTACGTGTCGTGTGAGCCAATTTGATTTTTTTAGTGTTAGAAACACATTTTTAAACAAAGGCTGCCCTTCTCCTGTGAGAAGAAAATATTATAGCAGGGGAGCTGGCAGCCTTGAGGATGTCCCTTTGAATGAAATGTTCTTTGATATAGCTGTGCTATTGCTGAACACTGTCTCTGAGTTATTGCATTTCTTACCTTAAATCAACATCTATTTGTTTAAGGGTGGAACTGATCATGAAAAGCATTGATTTTAACCTGCTGGGGGTGATGGGGGAGAATTTGTATTTGCTTCTTAAAATATGCAGACATTTTGAGAGGCTTATATTCAGGATGCCATTTGCATAGCTTTGCTTATTTGCCTGACACCTCTACACTGTGGGGAAACTGCAGTCTGAAAAGTGTCAGCCGCTGCAGTAATCCAGAGTGCAAAGGCCGAGAAGTGCCGGAAGCGCATCCGCTGTGCAGATGGGGTCTGAGTGCCGTATCCTGTGCCGCAGCTGCTCTAGGACTAAATTTCCCCAGCTTTTTGCCTGCCTGCCTCCTGCCTGTTGTTTCTCTCCGGCTGCACAGCTCTGCCTCCCGGTGATGCCTGCTTACGAGACCAGAGGGTGAGAGGCTGCAACCTCGTCTGGTGTCCCAAGCGGGAAGTGGAAGAAGGTATTTAGGGATTTTGAGCTGGGATTTAGATACCAAATGATCATCGGTGCAGACAGGGAATGGATATCCAACCTGCTTCGGCAGTGCGGGAAATCTCTGGCCCTGTGGCAGCCCATTTTAGACAGGCCTGCAAAGGAAGGGCAAGAGTGAGCCTTGCACAAATGCTGTGCAGAGCCTGGAGCACGAGAGCCCCGTGCAGCCACCTGGGCTGCTGGCCGAAGGCTGCCACCATGGTCCCTCTGCAAGGACCATGTTCACCCCTCTGCAGGTCCTTCTGAGCCTGGGCAGGCCCTTTGATGGGGTCTCACTGCCCCAAGAGGGGTGCTGCATGTGAGCAGGAGGCCTCTGAGTGAAAAACCCAAAGTGTTTTAGGCCAGTTTCTCAGAGAGAAATCTGAAAATCCTTAATCTTCCAGGGATTGACCTTTTTTTCTTCCGAGAATTTCCATCACAACATGATATGTTTCATCTCCGTTCAATGGAGCGAATGACTGAAGTCTCACAGAGCCATGGCATGCATGAGTTTGGAGACAGAAGAACTGCTGAACTGTTGGATTATTTGTCGTAAGATCCACAATCTTTTACAGAAAAGGCTTTCACCAGCAGGCGACACGTCACTTGGAGGCGACAGATCCAGCTGAAGTGGTTTCTTAGAAAATGGTGATTCACAGCCCGCTGTCATTAGGAAAAGTACATCAGGAGGCGCAGGCCTCCCAGCGCCTTCCCAGCACCCGCCGCTTCCCGAGGACAGTGTGCCGAGGTTGAGCCACGCGCCTCGTGCACCCCTTCATGTCTTGCAGCAGCAGAGATTTGTGTTTTTAAGAGGCTGGCAGGGCAGCAGCACAGAATGAGTTGTTTCAGAGCTAGCAAGTTAAGTGAGGTTTGTTTACGGGAAGTTGCGGAGGGAGTGTAAGGAAGATGGGGACAGCAGCTGTTACAAAGCCCAGGGATGCAGATGTGAAGGATGGCGCCCAGGTCCATCACTGTAACTGCAGGACAGAGGAGAGCTGAGCAAATGTTTGAGGGAGAATTGACCTTCCTTTGAAGAATGACCTAAAAAAAGGTATAGTCAATAGCTTTAGATAACTAAATAACTACAGGGCTGAATTCATCTCTACTGCAACACATACAGATGCATTTACAATCCCCAGGATTTGGGGTGAACAGTCCCTGAAGCCCAATAGCTGCATCCATTTGGGGGTCTGCCTGCCATAACCTGCCCTGTTGCTGGTGGTAAATTAGCTCAGGAAAAGTGCTGGGTTAAGGAGGTTAAACTCCTTCCAGGATGCCCCAGAGCAAGCTGAGGTGCCTCTGCAGAGCCCTGCCCTGAGCATAACGCCAGGGTTTGGCCTCACCTTTGCCCTTGGTTGTCCTGCCGCTTGAACAGGAGTGAAAACTGAGGGTTATCTGAGATTTAAAACCAGGACTTTTCAGATTACATTTCCATTATTGTTTTCATTAAATCCAGGGTGGGCCCTTCTTTGCCATAATTTGGCTGTCCGTCAGTCAAGCCTTGAGGCTAAGCAAAGCAGCTAGGCCCCTCCTTGGCAGGTGACTCAACCTGTACATTTCACACACCCCTGGGGGCCGGGATGCAGCATCACTAGAGCTGCAGCCTGTCCACGGCTGCAGAGGAGTCCCAGGTGATTAGTTTACATGACATACCTAATCTGTAGGTATCCAAAGGCAGGTGGGATGCATCCTGCCGCAAGGGACTTTTTCCAAAAGATGCCATGCTTAATCAGCATCCTTGTTCATACAACATTTTTTGAGTGGATAAAGACCAAAAGACTAGAGATGGGACCAGCTTAATTCAACATGTGACCTATGCAGTGATTTAATCTACTCTCTGCCCATAAAATCTGAGATCTTTTGAAACGAATGGAGCTGCTTCTGAAGCAATCTCTTTTAACAGTCTCCACTAAAAATTCACTGCTAGTTGCACATAATTAACAGATTTTAGGAACTGTCCCAAAATTCATTGGAATCACTTGGAATCTGTTGCAGTCTTGAATCTTTCAGTCATTTTAAAACCAAATTTATAATTGTCTTTGATGTAAATTGGTTGCTAGTACAATAAGTAGAGCTGTTTGTTAGGGAAGGGAGGTTTATTTTTTTTTGTTTGGGATTTTTACAGCTCAGCAAATAAACAACCAAAATGTGCTATTCCTGTTTGATCAAGTAATTGCAGTTCCCAGCCCTTTGCAATTAGCTGGCTGAAAGAGCAGCATGGCCAGTGCTGATTTCTATACTTAGCAATTATTAGGAAAGGCATTGATGGTGTAGAAATAAATAATTGGGGTGGGAGATAATTAATACACACTGCATACAATAGGCCATATGCAATACTTTTTATAAGCATTTGACTAAGTAGCCTCTGTGTAGGGGGGGAGGTATGTGTGGTTTCTAGGGAGGTATGTCCATGTTTATGTGGATGTATATCTGTATACACGCTCACATTCCTCCTCAGGAATGTGTACATTCCTGTTCAGTACATTAGTACCTACTTTTTACCTTTTAGAAGCTGTTACCCTTGATAGGATGGAGCTTGACACTAGCAACTGCGTGGCTGGCCTGATGGTACTTGGTAAAATCATAAGAACAGGGGAGAGTAAGGTGCTTAGGCAATGCTTAAGTTAATCTCATGCCTTCCCAGAAAGTGGAGCAGCACACTAACTAGCTATTCCTGAAAGCGGAAGGGAAAGATGCAGTTCAAGATGGAAAGCGTCCTGCTCTGTCTTCTTTTCTGGCACAAAGGTATGCACTTTGTCTCCTGAGAGGCACTTTTGGATGTCCCTCTTTGTATTTCCTGCTTCATCCATGCTTCTTTATTGTGCCACAGGCTGTGGGGTACAGAGCRAGCTCTTCTCTACCTTCTCCATGGAAGCATAATAATTTGAGGAATGGAAAAATTCTGGAGATGTGTAATTTATGTACATGAGTGAGCAGCATTCTTACAGCTCTATGAATATTCAGTAGTACAACTCTGTTTCACAAAGTAATTGCAGTGTAAAAAAATTGCCATATAATTTGTCAAAATATGAATTTGCAAGGAAAATTGTAGTGCAGCTGAGGCAGTGAGTAAATAATAATGCTGATCTGAAAAATGAGGTACAGTATAGCATGAAAGACTGGTCCTTCATTAATCACAGCTCTTGATTAATCAAAAACTGGTCATTTTCCCTAACAGCAAGGCACTGCATTTATGCCGATTCAGATTTGCTTTTTCTTAAAGACTCTTTCAGGTATTTTGTCCTGGAAAAGACTTCCAAAGGCACTTTAAGAATAAAAAGCAATTATAAGTCAAGAAAATGGGAAAAGTATTTATCAATTTTCAGGCTTTCTCAAATTTACTTTTAAGAAGAATGACAATGATAGCAGATAAGCAGGAACCAGGAGAAGCCAGAAAATTCAGGATCACAGTCTCCTTCCATTTTAATTAACCCAACTGTGGAACAAGAAGATCATTTCCTGGGTTGTGTTTGAATGCTTGACTTCATCAAAGTCAATAGCAAAGCTCCTAGTATCTTAAACGAGGCTGAGGTTACTTTTGCTAAGTGCTAAATAATATCTACCAACCTTAATGTATAAATAGAATATGATATATCACAGTGTGGGAAAGATTTAGCAGACAGTCCAGCTTTTCCTTCCATGATGTTGAATTCTCAGTGTTTTGCTTTGTCTAGTTTTTCAAGTCCTGCTCTATTTCCATTGATTATTTTGGTCTATCAAATTTCATGAATAGGAAAGTGTTCCTAAACGAGCCGTATCCCAATTTCATCCTATTATGCTTAGCTGTGCCCCACTCTATCTAATTAAATAATAGCTCTTCCTTTTTATCATCCATCAAATATTTGTGCCTTGTTCTTGCACCTTCTCTCTCTGCTGTCCTTAGTTTCACATGGAAGGGTTATTAGTGCCTGAACTTCTTGGAACTGAGTTTTGAGCCAGGCTCCAGCGTTTTTTCCCCACTAGTGGCATAACTGTTATTAGTCCTTGGAATGAATTTATACCTTGCTATGAATCCCAGACACAGCTTGCTTTTACTAGACACCCACACGTCAGGATATTTTCAGAGAGCCTGCAGTGAAAAATTACTTGCAGGATCACTTTCCAGGCATCACTCTTTTAGTATTTAATTTATTTCCTTAATTTAATATTTTTTTCTCTGCTGCCTGGTCCAGATGTCCTCTTCTGTATAAATAGCGAGCATCGGTCCTTTGTCCAGGTCCCCCTCATAGTACTGCCTCCTCCACCATCGAGAAGGTGCTGTCAGGTCAATCCTCTAAGCCATGCGTGGTGATCCCGTAATAAGCTCCTTAGCGATTTTCTTTGGCAGAACAAGTGGCTTAGCGGAGCGCCCCTGGCCCCCCTTGCCTCAGCTGGGCTCACGTTTGCAGGGGGCATCTCCAAAGCAGCAGCATATGGTGCACGAGGCAGGCTCCTGTGATGAGAGCTGGAGCAGCTGCTGGTCCTCGGTGCAGATGGTGGCAGAGAGCACCCCGAGCTTTGGGTTGGCATGAGCGTGTTTTTAGCACATTGAATGTGACATGCCTGCGCCGCATTGCTCCGCCAGGGCTCATTACGCCTCAGAGAATAAGCGCATCTCAGCTGCTGAAAGGATAGGATTTTTTTCCCTCTACGTTTTGTGGCTTTGACAAAAACAAAGCCCCGGCTCTGCCTCCAGATCACCATAAATAACACCTTTAGTTACACCCTTTGGCATAATCAGTACCTCTATTGAAATCACTGCACAGGCAATGATGTTCTGCATAGCTCTAAGGAGGAAGGAACAAACAGGGGAAAGAAATAAGGAACAGACATAAGATGGGAAATATTACTAAAATTTTTCAAGTGAACACTTTTGAAGTGCAGATAATTATACCTATCCAAAAAAAAAAAAAGGGGGGGAAATATTGATTTTTTTCAGATTATTTATGGCTTTTTCAAATATTTTCACAACATAAGAAAAGTTGTAGAAACATTACTGAGTGGAGCTGTCATGAAAGAAAAATGAGTTGATTAAATAGGTAGTATTCTTGTGATTAGATAAGTTTTTTATCACTTTTAAATAAATAAGAGTGAGTATTAAATGAAGTACAATGCAAATGCAAAAGGGATTTAAAAAAATTAAATAAATGCAATGAAACGAGAACAAAAAGGAGAAATGAACAGATGAAATAAAACCGAAAAAAGGTCGCACAAAATAAATTTGACGAATACGAAGTAGGAGTCTCTCTCCTCTGGCCCATCCTCCTCCGGCCRCAGACCCTGGGCCTCTGGCCTCTGGTCCCTGGCAGCAGTCTTGTCCTGGCAAGTGGTGCCGGCAGTGGCCCCTGGAGGAGGCGCTTTTTTGGGGGCCAAAGTGCCCTGTTTCTTCAAATGCACCTTGCTTCCCCAGGCCGGCGCAGCCTTACGTAAGTCGCTTCGCTCTGCTAGCACCATTTCCAGAGCTGTACGTGGGATATAAAAATACCCCGGTTTAATAATATAGCAACCCACAAGCTAGCACCTGATGAGCACAAAGGTTCGCCGATGCTGTTTTCGGTATCTTGACCCTTTGTGCTGCTCATATACTATCTTATATAACCCTCCTTATTGCCTCCATGTTGTGGCGTTCAAGAAAAAAGCAACTTAAAATTCAGCGAGTTGCAGCAAATGTGATAAAATGAGTGTCATTCATTCCGCTCATCTCTTTCATTTCTGTGACAGCTTTTCTGAGTTTCCAGGCACATTTCTGCCATTTTTTAAAATGTTCTCCTCCCCCTCCCCCCAAAAAAAAAATGTCCCACACAGGCAACAGGGAAGCGGCTAACCAGCCCCGCAGAGGGAGCAGTCACACTGGGACCGAGTTGCGTTATGAACAGAGGTGAAGCAGAGAGGAAATAATTTTGATCATCTCTCTGAGCTCCGTTAAACTGAGATCTTACTTGTGCAGATGAGAGGTTAAAATTAACTATTTTCAGGCTGATGCATGCATCTAGGCCAGCTAAAGTATAAAGTCAATAAACAAAATCATTAGCATTGTCTGCATACTTTGCCTGCAATGATTACGTTTATGTGAACTTATTCTGGTAAATCAAGTGCTTGACGTTAATTCTGTGTTATATTTTATGTGTCCATTTTATTTTATAATATGGTTTCTCATGCTTGTAGATCTGTCATTAATTCTAGCCACTCTAGAAAGAAGGCCTTGCTGTTGCAGATCTGTGGTTGGGATATTTAAATATGTTTTCTCGCAGGTGACCTTCTTGAAACCTCATCAGCCTTTGGCAGTATCACTTCCTGAGCACACTTATCTGCCTCCTTTCTTTCTCTTGTTTAGTCACATTTTTAATGATTAGAAGTTTTTGGAGACATGCAATTATCTGCTCCTGTCATTACGATGCCAATATTTCATTGCACGGCAGTTTATCTCACCTCTACCTGCCTTGACTTGAATTCCCATTAATTGTTTCCAGCCACGTGACTGCCTTCAATGTTTATTGAAAAGCATAAGCATTTCCTCTGCAGCTACCTGTACATGCTGTGGATTTCCTCACCTTGGGTTTTGCAAAGTGCAGGAGCCAAACGAACCTCACGTGGAGCTAGAGGATTTCTTGTAATGATCATTAAGCAATGCGTATTAGACCTAAATACTACCTCGAAGAGCACTGTAATCTAGATCTAAACCAGACATCCCATCAGCTAGAGATCAAACTGAATGTGTCGGGCACCTTTYGAAGCACAGGGTTTCTGATGAAAATAAATAAAGCACCAGCCACTGGCAGGAAAAAGGGGAGGACAAGGAAACCTTGCTTGCCCTTTGGCGTGCTCTGACCTCAGTGTCATCCACAACCTGCTGCAAACTGGGGGCTCCCTCCATGCTGCAGCCGAACCTCGCTGCTGCTGCTTTCCCCTTCTCTTACCATCCCCGCCACTAGCCCAAAATTGCAGCCACTACCTTCTCCCAGCTCTGCCCTGGGAAGTCTGTATCTTCCCCCATCCCAGCAGTGGCTCCTCCTTTCTCGTCCCAGGACTGTCTCCACCAGCTCGTTTTGGTCTGTCTCTGTGCCAAGACCCAGGGACTTCTCACCTCCAGCTCGCCCAGCAGCATGGGTGCCGAGCGGGGCTGGTGGGCACCGCTGAGCCTGGTCCCGGCCACCAGAGCCAGCCCTCCACCAGGCCAGCATGGGGCTGGGAGGGCAGGTTGCCCCACAGATGATGCTTCAGCCCCAGCCCAGCTGGACAGGCGCTGGAGCACAAAATCATCCCCTGGTGGTTGCTGAACCCCAGTCCCCAAATGCCATGCTGTGGTGTGGCATTTGTGCATGCTGGTGCTTGGGAAGTCCTATGTTGCAGGGTGGGATAGAAGGACAGGAAAGGCACATGCTGTATCTAACCATCTCTCATGAACACGCGCAGATAATACTTGATTTCACTGAATTGATGGTTTGCTGAATGTCCTGGGGCACTGCAGGGGCTGTAAATGAGGCTCTTTCCTTTTTGCTTTTTTTTGCTGTTCTCTACTTTTAAAACAACAGCCCCTGGCGGCCATGCAGGACTTATGACTCTCCCATGAATCACAGTAATTTGTTCTATATCTGACCTACAATTACCAATTGTCTTTGTAACCTTCCTTGAAGGCAAACATGCTCACTGTAAAAGCTTGCTGGCCATCACATTTTTAGACTATTGGCAGCCAGCTTTCCTCTTCATTTCCTTTATAGGACAGGGCCCATTGCAGTTGTAAACACACCAATATATCCGTTACTACTTTTTCTAGCCAACTGCCGTCAAGGGTATCCTTTCCACTTTCCTCTCTTTCCCTTTCCCAATGCCGGTGAGAGGTTATCAGGCTGTGCTGCCCAGGTGGGAAGTTTGGTCCATTCAAAGCTGCTGTTTTAGTGTATTGCCAACTGCCCAAAGGCAAGCCTGTTCCTCTGCCAGGGGCTTTCTTCATGGATGGAGGAGCATTGAGCCTTTCTGTGTAGCCTTGGGAGCTAAGCAGTAATGCTGGGACAGCTGCTGTCCAGGGCCACTTTGCACATCCTCCTCCAGCTACCACTGTGCAGGCCCATGGTGATGCTCCCTGAGCCAAAGGCTATGGCTCCTGCTGGTCTGGTCAGCTGGCCGAGCCACTTGCTAGAGTGAGCCCTTTGTAGTTAACCTCTTTTAGCTCAGATAAGTAGTGTTGGATCTTCTACTTCAAACACTTACAGCAGCGAGCCACGCAGTGGTGGGTAGAAGCCCTCAGCGAGCTGTGTACAATCAGAGGGCAAGTATGTCTTCACCCCTGCCCTGATGCTGCATTTGTGCCACTTAAATGTCTCAGGGCTTCCCCAGTCATACAGGATAGCTGCATTTAAGACTGGTTTTTGTGCTTTGAATTCACACTCTTGCTTGTTTTTCAGTAATTTCCCCAGGTTGATAAGCCCTAAAAGCCCAGCAGCTCTGGTAGCTCAAAATCAGGCCATCGCTGGCCACAGTGCAGCCACCCAAGCAATGCTGGGTGGCCAGAATAGGAGAGTTTATTTCTCTTCATTTGAGTAGGTGCTACTGTCCACCCACCCATCTGAAACTTTCCTCCTTTTTTTTTCCTTTTGTTTCATTCACAGCCATTGGGTTTCCAGCATCTGTCATTGAGGTGCCCAATTCTGATCTTGTCTTCTCCAATACCAGGGAGGGACTCAAGACATCTGCTTATAGGGTCACCATGTATCAAAAGCAGTATCTCTGCATCAGCCTGACAATTCACGTCGTCATCCCCTAGGACGCTGCATGGGAGCCAAGTCAGACAGAGAGGTGCTAGCACCTTTGCTTTCACCTCCGTATGGCTCCAGTTACTGGTCAGGTCATTCCTAGGCCAAAGTGCATTTAACCATAGGAAGGAAAACAGGAAACAATTCTAAAAGTTTTTTCCACAAGAATCAGTATTTTAAAGGTAGAAATAAAGAGACTAGCAAACAATTAGCAAATGCACATCTTGAATGTTGAATGTGTGAAGACTGAACAAATCAAGGCTACCTTCATCGGAGCACCTGTGACCCAGCAGCTCGGACCTGGACAGTGGTTGCTTGGCTGTGGGTACACATATCGGCCCCGTCTGGATGCGGGTATAGTCTTCACTGGGAAACACCCCACACTTGTGGGTGTTCAAACCCAGAGGCTGCTTCAGCCCTTCCTCTTGGATTAACAGGGAACGTGCCGCTCACCCTCTGCACCCAAGAGAAGGGACCATGATCCGTTTTATTTCCTAGGGCAGATGTCATCCAAATGCCCCTGATTTTAGCACAGCAGATTGAGTCCACCTAACCAGCACTCATGTCAGCATAATTCACTTAATAATTGCTAATAACTTAATCTAAAAGTACGTGTTCAGAATATTTGTGATATTAAACTGAGCATCAGCTGAGCTCCTACTCCTCCCAAAGACTTGCAGCTGAAGAACAGGTTYAGTGCCCTCCAGGATGAGGAGGAGMTGGGCATGGCTGCMAGGGAAGTACCTGGGACAACAGACCCTGTGCCCTGCCGGAACGCCCGGAAGAAGCGGCGGGTGATTGTTGTGGGGGACTCCCTGCTGCAGGGGACGGAGGCACCTATCTGCCGACCAGACCTCATGTCTAGAGAGGTTTGTGGCCTGCCGGGGCTTGTGTGAGAGATGTCGTGCAAAGACTGCCAAGGCTCGTCCATGCTTCGGACTATTACCCACTGCTGCTCTTCCATGTGGGCGCCAATGACACCAAGGGCAAACTGSAGACCATCAAGCAGGACTTCAGAGCTCTGGGGATGGTGGTCAAGGGTCTGGGAGCCCAGGTCATCTTCTCCTCAATCCTGCCAGTGAGGGGGATGGATGAGAGGAGGAGGAGACGGACTTTCCAGGTTAACGACTGGCTGC
>NW_020451311.1:109359-212913 GCF_003343035.1 Apteryx rowi
GCAATGTGCTCTAGGTGACCCTGCTTGAGCAGGGGGGTTGGACTAGATGATCTCCAGAGGTCCCTTCCAACCTCAACTGTTCTGTGATTCTGTGATCAAGCAGGCAGGAGGCACGCTGCATTGCTTGTGTTGGCAAAGGTGGTACAGTTTCGATAAGTGGGAGGAGCGTGATCTGTATCATTTTAATCTGACCTCAGGGAGTGTGTTAACTTAAACTACCCTCGTGCTCTTTTAAGCTAACCTGTTTTGCCTCATATTGCACAACGCAGTTGCTAAGCGGTAGTGCACTTTGTGACCTAGTGATTGTACCTTCACTTTGATGCTCTTGTTGCACAATGCAGTCGCAGGGCTTGAATATGTAACAGCTGTGTCAAGAAAGGTAAAGCACTGGATTGCATATGATCCTGAGCCTGGGCTTTCCCAAAGGCCAGACCCAGAGATATGTCCTTCGTTCTGAGTCTTTTTTCCTGACTCTGCACTCAGCCGAATGCCATTGCTTCTTACCACTGAAGTTTTCCTACTGAATTCAATGGGGTCTTGATGCCCCCCTGCCCTTCTCTTGTGCCTGACTAAAAGATACATCTTTTTATTGTAGACGTACATTTACCTCTTCTGTTCAGGGCCGATGTCTCGGGTTAACGTGGTAAATTGTAGATGCCAGAAATGCTACTGTGGAAAACTGAAGCGAAGGAGAGCATCTCTATGTTAAAGAAAGGAATTTTTGCAATTCTTTGCCATTTTGTTCTTTATCATGGTTTTTCTTTCTGATCCTTGATACATTAAAGCCTAATGTCAAACTCTAGGAGCAGTTGCATTTCAGTAAAAATCAGATCTTTGTACATAGTTTATGTTTCAACTGATTATAATTGCACAGCATTTGTGAATCTTTTGAGATGAAACTTGCTATATAAATGTAAGCTGTAAATGACCAGCATTAGTTGGACCTTGCTAGGCTCAGCAATGGAACACTGCATGAGTGAATAAATTATAATAAGATTTCAGTGAATAATTCAGAGTCTAATTCATTTGGTAAAAAGAGCCTCTTTTCCTATTCAGAAAATCTCTGCTTAAAGATTGCAGTTTTCTTATGACACCTGTATTCAAGTTAGTTATTTACTTGCTCTGTAGCTTAGTCCTTGGTGGTTTGCAAGTTCACTGCAGGTATTGGAAACTTAATGTTTGGCATTTAAATCGTGTTGATGAGTTATCAGTCATATGATTTCTTTTTTTAATTTCATAATTGTCTGGGCACCGTTCTGTGAGAGTCCAGTCCAAATACTATTAGTACCATTAGTCTGCTTTTGACTTCATTGGGAAATGGAAGAGGCCTTTAAAAAGGAATTAGGGGCAAAATAAGTTGGAACGTGGTGGCCTAGGGAGCCAACGCTGTTTTTTTCTCGGGACGTTTCAGGCATGTCTGATTGGAGAGAAGAGACATCAAAGTGATCAAAAAGAAACCCTGGTAGTGGAATAGCATCGAAACAGGCATACACAATGTCTGCGAGTTTCAACACCCCCTGCCCACAAGAGATGTCTATGCCCTCTTGCTTTGCCATGGCAGTCAGCTTGGGGAAGCATATTAGATTTGCCAGCCCTTCTGTGATTCATTTATTTCCAGTTAAGGAATAAATGTTCTTTGCATTTCCTGGTGTTTATTGGCAGCATTTTCATTTCTTGTCTCTCTTTCTGTTCTTTCTTCCATGCCTGGTTGCCTTTCCAGCAGTGCTGGCACTGTCCACTGGTGAGGTGAGTCTGTCTGGTTTATTTGGCTGGTGTCTAAATACCATGGGCCCAACACCGCCCGGAGCTGAGCCCATGGACTCCCACAGATGCTAAGACAAGTGGAAAGTGCTCAACACCTCCAGGGTCTTAATGGAGTAGGGCGAGAAGGTTTTAGGACAACGCTTTGTGTGAGTTTGTTACCAGTTTCAGAGTGCTGGTTCCCTTAGTGGAGGTTGTTTTAAAATCTCTGTATTTTGAAGTTCTTCTTAAATGGTCGTAGACACTAAAGAATAAAACTGGGTTTACATCAGTGAAAGTCACATGGGCTTGCCAGGCAGCATTTGGCAGCTGGCAGCATCTGGGAGTACAGTGTGTCCCTGCATGGTAGGACTGCTGCATGGTGCTGGGGACTTGTTTGGCTCCCTCTGTGAGACTAACTTTCAACCACAGCTCTTGTGATTTCCCCTTTTTGGGGGATCATTTCTTCTCCCGCTGTATGGTAACACTCCTCCTGACCCAAGTGCGTGCGGGTTTAATGCCCTGCAGCATGCAGGAGGCCCCAGAAGAGCTACAAGGAGCCTGTGGCACAGCCACATTTTCCTGCAAATCGCTGTAAACAGACGAGGTCTGGTGCTGCAGCTTGTGGCCTTTGCACCTGCGTGCAGAACGAGCACCAGGCAGGAAGAAAGCATGGCCAAGCCAGCAAGGCGGTGTGCAGTGCTCACTCCGCGGCACAGCTTTGGAGACCCCCTGACACGCTCTGGGGTTGGGTTATCGAGCTGGGAAGGAAGCAGCGTTGGCTCCTGTTCCTTGGGATGGCGGAAGGGGTTATACTTGGGTCTCTGAGCCCAGGTGAATGCTCTAAACCTGAACCAAAGGTGGAGTCATCCTGTGTTTTGTGTCGGGCTGGCCTGAAGAAACGGCCTCTGAAATCACTTGACAGCCTGCACGCACCACGCAAAATGCGGGGGTGCAGAGTTATGGCCCTTGCAGAGCTCAGAGCAACGTGGGTGTCGAGCTGTGTGACTGTGGCAGCTGTGGCTGCAGCCACGCATTGACTTCTAGGCGTTAACTACATTTCCTGGGAACCTTAAGGCTGTAATGACACCACGGTTCAATAGCAGCCAAATAGGATGTAAAATTCAGATATGGACATGCATTACTTCCCTGAGGTTATAGCTGTATATGACTACAAAGGTTTCTAGCTTCTGGACTCAGATTTAGCTTCATGTCACTCTTTTTGATGACTATGTTGGTCTTTTTTTTACTTTCCCGTAGGATGAGAGACTGGAGCTGTGGCACAGCAAGGCTTGCAAATGCGATTGCCAAGGACGTCCTAACTCAGTATGGTCCAGTGGGACTAACACCTTAGAGTGCATGCCAGGTAATGGGATAATTTTCTTTTAGCAATGTTTGCACTGTGGCATGCGACAGCTTTCCTTTCATTGCACCCTGCATTGCAATGGTGTATGTTGCAACAGCAGCCATGTCTGATGCAGAGTGACCAGCCCAGTCAACATTTTGGGACTGTTCGGAAGAGGGTATGAGAGCCAGCGTCACTGCGTCACTGAGGGAGCAAGCTGCAGTGACTTGCTTCATGCAGCAGGTCCTGCTGAAATGCCAAGCAGGCCTGCAAATCTCAGCTATATGTGCCAGCAAGAAAGTAAGGAGGATGCTTTAAGGGGAAGGAAACAAATGAAGGTGGGTCTGAATGCAGCAGAGAGTATTTTAGGATGGCTTCATCTAAGATCATGTAGGGACTTGGTCCAAATCCAGCCACTGGTAGGGCTGGGGGAGCTGCGTGTGTAAGAGGTGCCCTGTATTGGCAAGGAGGGCTGAGGCGCAGGCAGAGGGGCTGCAGCAGCAGAGCCTGGGAGGCAAAGCGCCCACAGGCCAATAGGAGCTGTGCCAAGGAGGTTACCCAGGGGGGCGCTCGCCTGCCCTGTCCGTACAGACCCCCATGCTCATGCTTCTGCAGCCCCCCAGGGGAACCTATCTCCATGTGCAGGGTTTGCTTTAGGAAACCTTTCCTACCCCCTAGACCAAACCTTTCTTGCTATGGTTTTAGCCTATGACTTCTCATCCTCTCCACAAGAATCAAGGAAATGGGCTTAATCCTTCTTTGCAACATCTTTTCATGCAAAAAAAGACCACAATCATGTTTGCCTTCAGCCTTCTGTGGGCTGCCTCTGTGCAGCTCCTTTAGCTGTTCCTCCCAGGCCATGCTTTCTAGATTTCTGATCACGCTTTCCTTTTCTCTTTATTCCCTGCAACTGCTCCATCCGCATTTTCCATGATGTATTACCCCAGAAAGGCTTTATTGGTGCCAAACCAAACTTTGGGTTTAGTTTGTATATCCTGCAGAAGCCCTGCTCCTGCTTACACCTCTGTCACACAGATGTTCAGACATGTCCACCCCCTCTTGGGCCAGGTGCCAAAAGCAGTATCCACTTGATGTGCCCACTAGCAGCCACTTTTTGCAGCTCCTGTAAGAGGCTTCACACTGGCTTCAGATGTGTTTTGTTGCCATTGACTTCCCCAGGAAAGATATATGGGGGAACTGGTCACCCCAGTGCTCAGCTTTTGGCATCTCTGCCCTGAAGGAAGAGAAGATTAAAAGAGTTACCCTGGAAGTGCCCTGAGTGCAAGCCAGGACAAGCTAAAAGCAAATAAAACCACATATTTACAAGAGACAGAAGAGATGACACCGTTTGCAATGCTTGTAGGAATAAGTAAACAGAAATGAGAGGGGGAAAAACAGATGTTCCTATCCCACGCTTAGGTTAGATCTAAAGACTGCTCTCCCGCGGCATGACTCAGCTGACAAGTGCACAGACGCTTTCGCACAGTCCTGGCTGAACAGTCTGCCTCCCACCCAGCCCATGTTATCCAAGAGCTTTCCCCCCGCGCGCCCCGCTCCCTTTGGAGGCCACGTCCACCCAGCGGCTCCCCCAGCTTCCCCTTCTCCTGCTCAGGGCTATTTGCTTACCCCGGCAGGAGGCTCCAGCCCTTGCTCTGCTGAAGCCGCTGCCTGCCGTCCTCCGCTTTGGCAGTGCTGATGTAGCTTGGGCATTTCCCAGATGCTTCTTGCATGCCCAGGTAAACTCTTAGGGGAGGATTTGTCTGACCAAACATCAACATCTACAGTGCCAACGTCTATATGTGCACTAGTTGTCTGGGTTCCCTTTTCCTAAAGCTGTTACTCATTGCCCAGGCAAAACACGGAGGTACCAGTCAGGATCCCTGCTATTTTGTGCCAGCCTGTCAATCAGCCATGCTGAAGTGTCAGCAGAGATCTCCCCTTTGCTGTCAGGACGGCCCATGCCCTCTCGGCACGGCCGGAGAGGGAACAGCCAGCCCAATAAACCATTCAAGAGTTTTCCTCAGGTCAACGATAACTGCATTAAATAATTTGGCTGGTTTGGCCGGGCAGCCACCAGACATCTGTCTCATGGATTTCTGTGCATGGCGCAGCCTTACACGCCAGAAGGTGACCTGCTAATGGTATTATGGTCGGGTGATCTGTGGATTAGTGTTGCTAAAAGTAAAATCATTGTGTCTCCCACACACCACATTTGAGATAAGCTTGCCAAGTAGTAAAGATGTGCGGCCACCTCAGTCCGGTCTCAGCAGGCAACTTCTTTCAGGGAGGGAGAAACTTTTTTTAAGGCCGTGGAAAAGCTGGTGGTGGCATTATGAACTAATCACAAGAAGGCAGATCGCTATAAATCCACAAGATGGTTTTACTCCTGCCACTGTATCACGTTCAGCCCTTCAGAAAGGCAAAAGCTAATCTCCATTTCCTTTTGATTTTTTCTTTAATGTCATATAAAAGACAAAGTTTATGCTATGTGTGCAGCAGTTTCAAGCAGCCTGTACTTGCAGTTGTTATTAGACTTTCCAGGTTTGATATTTCCAAGCCTGGAGGAAGCTGTGACAGCAGCTGTGTGTTTTTGTGGGGAAAAATACATTAATGAGGTATTGACTGAACAAGATATGTTAATGAGATATCCATGTATAAGCTATTGACCTCGTGGAATTTGCTAATGGGACATTGATTGCTCCGCTGAAGTGCTCTGGTGTTATACAAATAAAGTGGTGAAGGCCTGTGGAGGCAGTGACCATGCGGTGCTCTGGGATGCTCCCCACTCACCTGCTCTTTTGAACCACAAGGCATTAGACTGGTCTTTCAGACATGGTGAAGACATGAAAATACCCTATCTACAAGTGAAACTGCACAGAGCTTCACTTATTCATTTACTGTTGAAATCCGTGAAACTACACCAAATCAGAAAAATTGATAGAGTTGCCTACATGCGCAATGGGAGTCCCCCCTGCTTTGTTATGTGCAGAGTTATGAAGATGCCGTCCATGATTATAGACATTTGCTCAGGCAGTTCCCATGTGAGGCTTGTGAGTGCCTCCCTTCCATGTATCTAGATACCCAGTGATGATCTGCCCTTATAAAAAAATGACAATAACAATAAGAGTTAGGTCCAAGGAGCATGCAGGCACTCTGCAGGGTGGCGTCACCAAAGGATTGCTATCAAGAGCATAGCATGGTGACAGAGTGTGCGGACAGTTTTAATGATAAATGAGTATTTCTCACCCTACTGTTTTTGGCATCCCATGAATGTCTTGCTGAACCTCTCAATCTAGGGGCAGACACCGTGGTGGGGTTGGGTTTGACAGCCCCTGGCCTAGCTGGGTCCCCCACCAGCACGGCTGAAGGTGTAGGAGAGTGGAGGATGCTGGTCCCAATGGGGCCTGGGGACATGGGGCAATGCACTTGGGAGAGGACTGCAGCCAGCAGTGTGGGGTAGAAGAGACCCTCCAGGGCAGGGCACCTAGGAGGGGGAAACCAGCACGTGCGGGAGGGAGGAGAAACCACAATGCTGAGATATTTTTCCCCTGCATAAAGACTTCAAAATGCAGAGAAGGTTGTGGGTTGGGGTCACCAGATGTGGTGGCCGTACAGGGCATTTTGGGAGGTTTCATGACTTCTGCCTGGATTTGTATGCAGAGAGCCCAGGCTGGGCTGTGTCTCGCCTGGATGGATTGCAATGTGCTTGGTCTCCATCGCTTCCCTGTTTTGACGTTGAAATACGTCCATGAGGGCTGGTCCCTTCTCACTTCTGCTAGCCCAGGCAAGGAGGGCGCTCAGGTCTGCCCAAGCCGCTGCCACAGCCAGGAAAAGTGCTGTGACACCCCAACGGCCTGCGCCTCTCTCCCTGTGGGCTTTGTGCGGGCGAGACCTCCAACTGAGCTTCAGCAGCAGCTTTTTAGCCCTTTTGGAGAAACTATGAGGTTTAGCTGAGCACTTACTGCCCCCTGAGTCCCTCAACCTGGAGCAGGTACAGGCTGCCAGGCAAGCTGTGGAGGCTGGCATGTGTCCGGCACTGTGGGGACAGCCGTGTCCACCTCCTTATTTTCATCCATAAGGGTCAGCTCTGGAAGGGGGCAGGAAGATCTGAAGGCAAAAACTCACAAGGAGATCCCCGAGCCTTCAACAGGGACAATTTTTTCCCATGGGAAAAAGGGCTGGTCATTGCACCTCACTTACATGGGAGTGCCTGCAGGTTTTCCATAAGGCAAGCTGACTGCAGAATACAAAGATAATCCCTATAGCAGAAAAAGAAGATTTGAGGATGCATTTTGAGGGATAATCAGAGCAGTTCCGTAATTTTGCTGTGTAGGCACAGCTATAAGTCAAGCCAGTTTAAGTGAGTGGAGGAGCTGAAGGTGATAAGGCCAAGCAAGATAAACCATGTCCGACTTTTATCAAGGACCTGGCAGAAGAGGCTGACAGCCCGGAGGCTGAATCCAGGCCGCTGACAGCACTCACGTGCTCACAAGAAGAAGGAGCTTCAGCAGCCACAGCATTCGAACAAAACCTTCCCGTCCAAACGCTGCTAGCTGCCCAGACCTGGGAAGTTTAATGACTCCATACCAGGAAAGAATTAGAAATTAAGAGCCCAAAGCGCCGGGGCAGCAAATCCTGCAGGGGTTGCAGCCTGGGCTTAGGAGCATCTTGAGCATCCTGGCCTTAATTAAACCGCAGCTTTGACAAAAGTGCTGAGCAAATGCAACCAAGAAATAAAGCCACGTGTTTCCCCTCTAGCAAACCACTAGTTTATGTTTTCTTTCATGCCCTAGAGTGCCCCTACCACAAGCCCCTGGGCTTTGAGTCTGGCGCCGTCACCCCTGACCAGATAAGCTGTGCCAACCCTGAGCAGTACACGGGCTGGTACTCCTCCTGGACTGCCAACAAGGCTCGCCTCAATGGGCAAGGCTTCGGGTAAGTCTGCACTAATATTTCCTGCGCCGGCCAGGGGGTGGGAAGTGCTGGGGCTCGCTGGGGTCGTGCTGCCCACCCCTGCGGTGGCGTTTCGGCCAGTGGCAGTGGGGACGGTGGTGTTGCTCCCAGGTGCGCATGGCTCTCCAAGTACCAGGACAACGGGCAGTGGCTGCAGATCGACCTCAAGGAGGTGAAGGTGATCTCGGGGATCCTGACGCAAGGGCGCTGCGACGCTGACGAGTGGATGACCAAGTACAGTGTGCAGTACCGCACCGACGAAAACCTCAACTGGGTTTACTACAAGGACCAGACCGGCAACAACCGGGTCAGTGGGCTTGGTGTTTTGGGCATGAAAGTATCAGATCTTGGTGGCAGGGCAGGGTGGCCTGGGCAGCGCACCCCTGTCCCAGCGGGGACCCTGCACTGGTGAGTGCGTGGGACCAGGGGGGCTGCAGCCCCACAGCCGTCACCCCTGGGCTGGGAAAGCCCTGACCCACCCTGCCGATGAGGGGAGGAGAGGTTGTGGGTGTGCGTGCAAGGGAGTGAGGAGAGGGAATGGGGGGCAGCATTGCAGGGCACCCAGAACAAGGCGGCAGGAATGGGGACGTGGAAGCCGAGGTGCAAGAAGAGCTCTTGTAAGAGATTTCCCTGTAATTTTCACAAGGGTGATGCTTTAAGGGGGTTTACCTTTAGATGTTTAATTTCTCTGGCAACTGTGCCCTTGGGAAGGGTGTTTAGGGGCGCCTCCAGACACGGTCTTCGAAGAATTTCTGTTAGAAATACTCTGTCAGCACTGGATAAGGACATAGCACTGATGAAGGTTAGCAGCGGTGGTGATTGGTAGCAGAGGGCCTGAAAAATACATTTTTCTTCTAATGGCAATATCGAAGTCTAAATGAAGCTCAGCAGGATGGAGGTGTGAGCTGACATTTCAAAGGAGGCTGCACCTCTGTGGCAAAACTCCCTGCTTGGCTGGGGCCACACAGCCCCAGCGACGCCTGGACCCTGCGAAATGAGGGCTTCTCCATGCGCCGTAAGGCCAGGGCTAGTGCACGATGATGATGCAGGGGCAACACAGAGACAAAATCCGCAATTATTTAAATCATCATCCACCGAGCTGTTCTCATGCTGCATTGGTCCAAAATGAAAAATTGCACAGGGGACCCTGCAGCGCTGCTTGCGGTCCCCATGCCGCCCGCCCCGGCCAGGCTGGAGGTGTCCCAGCAGCCTCCTTTCGGGGTCCTCTGTGTTGATGAGCCCGCGACGTGCCCCAGCCTCGCAAGGGAGAAAGCGCATCCCTAAAACGGTGGACGGGATCTCCCTTTGAAATGGCAGGCACCCTGCTGCCATCCCGGTGCCCTGCTGGCTCTCGCTCCAGCCCCGGCATGGGAGGCCGGAGCCCGCGGCGCCCTCACCGGGCCGCTCCGGCTCCACTGGCACCAGCACCGAGGCCGCGTCTCTGCCCCAGGGAGGGCGCCAGGCTGGCACACGGCGTTCCCAGGGATGCCTGCGGATTTACCGTGAGCAAAATCATGTTTCTAGTGGTTTTTGTTAGAGCAGCAGTTGCTGCAGCCCCAGGGAGGTGCCGAGCTTTCACTGAAAGGTGGGTTGTGAAAGCCGTAGCTGGAAACACGGTGCTGTGACCAGCAAAGCGGCAGGGAAAGCCGCGAGCCCCTTCTCTATGTTTTTTTCCATGTTGTCAGGGCTGGGAGCCTGACTCATGGATTGCAAACACCTGAGATTAGCCGCACCGACTATGTGCATGCGCACTGCCTTGCTATGGGAAGGCTGAGGAGAGCTAAATTAATGAGCGTAAGCCTAGTCTAACTAGAAAAAATAGAGAGAAGATGGGGGAAGGTGACCCTCTCAGAAAACCCAGTCACAGTGATGCAAATTGTCCAGGTCCTGCTCTTCTCAAGGTCTTTTTGGGGTGTGTGGAGGGGTTGGGGTGGCCATCCTCCTCCTCTGCTCAGCGCCAGTGTCCCAAACCGGTGGCTCCTTGCAGCCCCCTTCCCAGGATTTCCCCCTTCCCGGGCATGGGGTGCCCCAGCCCCCCTCACCCACATCTCCCACCAGGTTTTCTACGGCAACTCGGACCGGTCATCCTCTGTGCAGAACCTGCTGCGGCCCCCCATTGTGGCCCGCTACATCCGCCTCATCCCGCTGGGCTGGCATGTTCGCATCGCCATCCGCATGGAGCTGCTCGAGTGCCTGGGCAAGTGCACCTGAGCGGGCCGGCGGGGAGACGAGCTGCGTGAAGCGGAGGGGCCGGCATACGTGAGCTGGCCTCGCAGGGCACCAGCGCAGTCTGACACACCGCCTCCATGCAACCTGGCATTTGCCAAGCCATCTCAGAGGCCTGGAAGATGTTTAAAGCATCGCTGCTGGTTTCCCTCGAGCTCCCAGTCCTTTCTCTCCCACATCAGCGGTGCTGATGCGATGGAAATCCGGCAAAGGCTTCGTTAGATTTTGACAGCTCTATTGTTTCACACAGCTTTATCAGCTCCCTGGTAATAATTTAGTTTAACGGCTGATCTCACCCTCTGGAGAATAGCAAGGAGCTATATTATACTCAGTGTTTACTTTCACAAGTTGAAGTGTAGTCAGTAGCGATGTAGGGGATTCTTTAAAAATGGTATTTGGTGAAATATAAATGTGACTTGGATGTCTAGGTGTGTGTCTGTACAACTGCCCCTGTCCTGTTATTGAAATGTATTGTGACTATGATGTTGTAATGTAAATGCCCACTCTGCAAACTGAAGGCTTTCTTGAATAAAACATTGCTTTATACCACACCTGATGATAAAGCTAAAGCCTATTGCAAAAGCTTATTGATATTTATGGGGCAGACATTAGCAAAATAAGGACAATTCATTGCCATGGCTTTGATCATGTGAGATGTGGTGCTTCTGATCTTGGATATTAAATCATGGAAATCATCGCCATGGCATGCTGTGGAGGCCAAAGGGCAAGTGGGAATCCAAACTGAGGGCTTAGACAAGCTCGGGGGGGGAAGGTCTGTGCTTGACTATTTGGCCCCGGGCTCTGACGGCAGCCCTGAGCCATGGCAGCCCACCAGAGCCCCACTGGAACCAGCATGTGGGGTCCTTCCCGTGAGCACCCTTGTGAAGGCACCACTGAGCCCAGCCCTGCTCGACCCTCTCCAAACATGTGTCCTCTCTGGGGTGAACACAGAGTCTGCTTTTGCCTTGATCGCTTCCCTTGAGTTTTCACAATTCTCTAGAGTTTTCCTCACCTGAAAAGGAAGAAAAGAGAATTCATACTGTCAGAAAATGGTTGGGTTTGCTGGTTATCCTCTGTTTTTCTCCTCCAAAATGTTACCCAGGTAGATTTTGGGGTGTCCAACATCTCCCAAGGAATTTGCGACATGGTGGCTCCTGCTGCATGGTTGCTTTGATCATGCACCCCCTGAGCACCTGGGTGCAGCCCAGCAGCGAGGGAGCCGTGGGGACACCCTGCCTGCGTGTTGCTGCTCGTGTCCCTGTCCTGCCCGGACCAGGGAGCCTGGTGTCCAGCAATGCCCGAGGCCTGCCACTGCAGCAGTTACCGCAGGTGCCAACACGCATGAGGTGTGTGTGTCTGGGAACCCCCCTCTCATCTCCCTGCCCTCTGCTTGTGCCAGGTCTTATCCCACTGGTGGCCGGGGCTAAGGTGCTTCCAGCTGCCCTGGCTGCCCATGCTGGGCTCTGCATGGTGTTTGAGGAGTTTCGTGCTGGGATCACCCGAAAAGGAAGGACAATTCATCTGAGAATATCCTCAACATGTCTGTAACTCCCACAGTGCAAGGGCTTTAAAGCAGATGAGGCTGGGGGTACTCTGGGGATAATAATCCTTGATTGGCTAGTGATGCGTCTAAGGTGGAAATCTGGCAGGCACTGAAGACCTTTGCTGTATTTTTTAACAATTTGTGCATCCATCCAAAATAATCAAGGTATCTACACCTGAAATGTCTGAGTAGGGGGAGGAGAGGCAAGAAGAACAACTGTACCAAGAAGCAAGACAGGCGATCTGCCTCTTCTGCCTTCTTCCTATTTCTACAGGCAGAGTCAGATGCTCAGTGTGGAGGGTGGGAGGTGAGATGTGACCAAAAACATGAGAAAAAAGAAACTTGGATGTGGGTGTAATTCATCACATTTTATTCATTCATGATGGCAGAAGTTTCTGTCTTCTTTTTCTTCCTTAATTAACGTGGTTCATTTGAATAAAAAGATAAATAATAGCTGTCAGAAAAATGTGCTGTTCTGGCAAGTCTGAAGACTTTTGCTCCATTATACCAAAAGCATTAAGTCTACAAAGACGTAGAAAACACTAATCCCCATCTGCTGAGAAGATTCTTATCCTGATGCCTTCACTCTCTTGCTTTCCCCCCAAACTAGTTTTGCCTGTGCCCAGATGGGTAGGGACACACATTTACCAAGAAATTAGTAAATCTGACTGGCTGTCTTTTGAAGCAAATATATCTCTCCAGGCAAGCTCTCCTGAGATAGTCCACCAAACCCGAGGTAAGTAAGTCTTCCCTGCAGCCGCCCGGTGGGACCAACACAAGGCCACAGCCTCCCTGCTTGCACTGCACAGAAACCAACAGGGACACACGGGCTCGCCACCAGCAGTAATAACTGTGCTGTGCTAATAGTAACAACACTGAATGCTGAAGTGTCTCCAGGCCCTGCACACAGTCACCATCATGTTAACAGGCTGAACATTGACTGCTGATTGCACTGCACCATCCTCTCCCTCCTCCTCCTGCCACACTCCAGGTAGCAGCCTGCTGCTCCCTGGTAGCCTTGTCTGTGCTTTCTCTGTAAATGCGTCCTCTGCTGTTTCTGATTGCCACCTCCTCCTCTTCCGGCTGCTCCTCTGGGGGATGTGGTTCCCCCTTCCCCAAAAGGAGCATGAACAGCTCTGCCCCGTGTCCTGATGGATGGTGACTAGAGGGATGGGGAAAAGAGGTATTTTTTTGTCATTGTGTGACTAAGGAGTTTGAGGAAAACAGGCACTCCCAGGGGGGACCAGGCACCGGACAGTGAATGCTTGCAGCACCCCAGAGCAGTTAAGTTGTAACTATCCAAATCCTTGGCTGTGCCTGGCCTCTGAATAGCTTCCATTCACAGTCCAGGGCTTTGCAAGTTGTCTGGTTTCGGAGAGGTACCCTGCAGCAAGGGCCAAGAGTTACTCAATAATTTGAAAGAGCTCATAAGCCTAATCCACAGCCTGAATAGATGGATCACACCCCATTATACACCAAGGCACCATAATAAATTACATACCGTCACATGACTGACCCTACATAGAGGACATAATAAGGCCTCTGAGGGAAGAAAGACTGTCTAGGTAACAAGGTCCTGTGTTATTGCTCTTCCAGCCTCCTAGCTTCAAAGAAGTCACTAGACCCTCCTTCCAGACTGAAATGTACAGTGGCAGATAAGGTATTTGTTTTTTTATAACTGGAATACGCAGAATTTCACAGCTCATCTGCTTCTGGCCTCACCCTGTCCTTTGCAGTATACCTCTTCAGCYTGGGCACTCAGTGAAGGGACCTGCTCCTGCCTTTATACGTGATGTAGCAGTGGTTCTTGCTGGAGCTGGCGATTCTGTTCGGATCCTCACTGTGCAGCTCGCTTGCTGCTCGACCTTTGGAAATTCACTTAATCTCTGCCTCTTATCTGTAAAGAGGGGTGCTGAGAGGCTTAATTAATTAAGTGCTCATAAAATGCTTTTAGAATTGCTCTCATCTTCCACCTCAGCATAAATGCAGCATATTGAAGTATCAGCATGGCTGAGGGCATGATGAAAGCATGATAAAATGAGCCAAAATACAATTATAAAAATACAAGGCTTTTGCTCCTAAAGTCTAACTTTTCCTAGCACATCAATGCCATTCTAATTTACTGGCACAAATGCCTCCAAGCACAATTAACCAGAACAGAGGCAGCAACTGAGCCTGCAAGAAGTGATGCAAAACAGTGCTGAAAAAGCATCCATCTTCTAGGAGTGATAATTCAGCAGGCACTTATCGGCAGAGGTAGGGAGACCAACACATGGCTTTGAAACATTGTAAATAATTTTGAAATAGAAAGCATGATCAAGAGCTGCTTTCAGGTTCCTGGCATTAATTTTTAATCTGGAGTGCTTACAAAGAGAAGTGAGGAAACTGTGCTGAGTAGTCAAGCTTGCCCAACCTAAATTATGGGATAAGAGACTGCCTCATGCCCTCCAGTCCAGCCACACCATTTGTGAGAGTCTTTAACCCCTTTCTCTTAATGGGAACATCAAGGAATTTTCCTCTTATGGCTGCTGGAGGGAGAAATCTCCACACCCACTTTGCTCTCCCTCCCAAGGCTGACTGCACTGTGGATAACATGGAGAGGTGCTTTGTCTGTGGCCCTCTTCAACAAGAAGGCAACTCTGTTTCCTGGAGCTCTGTGAGGAGCGCAGGAAAGGGCACCCAGTGCCTTGGAGTCACTACAGTGAGGTTGGTAACAGAGTAAAGAGAGGCTGTAAGAGTAAAACCATGTCCCAAGAGAACTAGGCATTTCCAGAAAACAGGCATCTCAAATACATTTCTGGCTGGGAGTGATCATACGGGAGTTTTGAAATGCTGGACGGCTTGTTCTGGTGGGTGTGAAAGCCCTTAGCTCAGGCCAGAGGTTTGTGAAGTGAGGGGCAGTTCAGCAAAGGCCCCGGGCAGCGCTGCGGTGGAGCATGGCGCAAGAGGAGAGTGCTGGGCACTCCAGGCTGCCAGCAAGTCTGCTGGGCTGCTGGAGAGTGAAGGGAAAGAAAGAGGGGGCAATGAAAGGTGGTCCCCACTCCTCAGTTTGTTTACAAATAACCCTGAAGAATGAGGGACTATCAAAGACAACAGATTTTTTTAAGTTGCACACACACAAAAAAAGTCATGACAGGCATTCAAAAGGACCCTCCCTGAAAACAGTATCACTGACATCTGAACATTCATCTAGAAGAGTCTCATCTTATGTACAGGAATGAGGAAATCCCAACATGTTATTCAAATTGTTGATCCCTTTCTGCAGCAAAGACACAATTCAAGGGTTGGGAACTTTAACAGCCTTTTAATTTCCTGGGTAGAGACTGAGGAGTGGATTGGTGGGTTGATAGTGTTCAGAAAACAGAACAGCAGAAACTTTTGCCCTGAATGGAAGAGGTGAACAAAAGCAAAAAGCTTGCACTGAGCTACAGAAAGGGTGGGCAGCCAAGTGTTTCACGGTTGCTTTGTCTACGCTCCTGTGGACAGATACAACCCAACTTCTCAAACCAGCAGTTAGCCAGGATACAGCAATACCTTGCAGGTCAGAGGAAGTCTGTTACAGTTCTGATCCTTCCTGCTCAACTGATCCAAGCTAATATATCAGAAGGTGCTTTGTAGAAAATGCGTGAGGAACAACATTAGTCATGAAAAAAGCCAGTTTTCTAGTGCAAAACCTGCATTTTATTAAAGACATATTTTGGAAGGCCCATTCAAAAATACATTGTGCTCAGTAAAAATGAACCATTTCCATGCTGATAGTTAAGGTTACCACAGGATTTTTTTCTCTTTTAGAATATTTACAGCAACAATAGAAATTGTATAGAAGTTAAGAATGGAATACATGCCCCAAAAAAATTTGGTAAGATGTACCAACAACATGATACAAAGGATTGTATACAATCACTTTACAAATGGTTTATTAACTTGCATGAAGTCATCTTTAAATATTCAACACATTTTAAAATCAATTTGTATTCCAGGATTAAAAAGGTTAACATCACATCACATCCCTTCCACAACAGAAAGCATGGTAGATTTAAAAGTTTGTGCGCTTCAGACTTTCTAACAGCTGTTAACAAAATTGGGGAATCTTATCCATAAATTTAGAAGTTTTGAAAACTACCTCCACAGTCCGTTATTTTTGGAATAGTCTGTACTGGCAGATGGTGAGAAAAGATCACATTTTTCTAAACCTAGTTCTTCCTTCCTTCTCCCAAATGACATAATTCAGAATTCAGTATTTCACAGTGGAGATCTAAGCAGTCCTGAAAGGTTTCCTCAACAGATTTACCAGATTTCAAAATGCCTGCATAGAATTTCCAGCAAAATTATGGTTTCGTGGAAGATTTTAGCTTATTGTTCCATATAAACCAAATATAGATGTTACTCCTTTTGATTAGACATATCCTTCAGTCGTATGAGTCTAAGATGTGCACTAGCAATAAAAAGGTAAGGAATAAAAAAGGGAGAAAGTGTAGACAGTTACCTGAATCTGACCTATGCTTGAAGCTTTGCCTTGTTACTGAACAGTTAGAAGCTCTGCCATTGGATTTACATGTCAAGAGTCTTCTGTCTTGTGCTATGGACATGCTTTAACTTTGCTAATGGAAAGCTCTACAAAAGCAGTTACTTGACATAGCATTTCTATGCCTGTACATTTAAGATGCAATTCTCAGAATGGATCCAGAGAAACAACGTCCTGTGAAAACAGAGACCTGGTGGAACAAAAAGCCTGGTAGGCAATATATTTCAGCAGGGGCACAACGAGGTAAGATATCTCACCCAAAAGAAATGAAAAATAAAAATGAAGAAAATCCTGAGCAAGTCTAAGGATAGCTGTTTGAATAAAACAGCAAACAGGGTGGAGTAGTAGATAAGGCCTCTAACTCCCTGATAATCTGCTGCACTAGAGAAACAAGAAAGAACAAGGCAACTGCAATATTTAAGAACCACAGGGGGAAGTGCAAGGGAAGACTGCAAAGCAGTGCAAAGGATGGCATTAGGACTCTAGAAGGAGAGCTGAGATGGCTTGAAGGTTTTAGAAATATATCAGATGAAGGCCCATCAAAATTTTATTACTTGGTTGCTAACAGTACCTAAAGGAAGAATCTTCTTCTATGCCTCTTCAAAATCTGCAGTCGGTAATAAACTGAGAACAAACAAACCAAACCTTGACCATATTCTCTAAGAGAGAGGAGGTAGATCGACTTGCAGAGGTGACAAGAGAGGTCTAGAGTCACTTCCCTGACCTCTTAGTCCATGTCATAAATTCCACATTCAGACCCTTGGGCCATGTCTTGAGTCACATTTGCCTGGCTGCATATTTGAGTTACATTCTAAAAGAGCTTGAGAAGCAATCTGATTCGGTGAAATAAAAGCATCAAAATATAGAAGGGGTGGTCCTCTAACACATCTTGCATTTAGTCAGTATGTCAAAAAAGACACCTTTTGCTGCAAATCTGGCTACGTAAGGATACCCCAGTAACAAAAGCAGAACTTGGAGTGGGTAAGCTCAAGCCTCATCTACCAGATTTACATCTGCTTTCTCCTGCAATAGATATTAAAATAGACCATTGAAGCAAAAGATTATCCAGCAAAAGATTTTCTCTTCAGATTAAAAGATCTCCTATAAAATTCTATTTGGTGCTTTGCTCAATTTTCATGGAATTTGCTTTGTGATTGCAGAATGAAAGATCTTGCAGTTTCATTATAACATCTGAGCCAAGTAATGTGATCTGTACAAGCCTTCATTAGCCTGAAAGCCTGAAAGGCCTTCAGCCATGATGCACTGTGCTGTTTGATCCTTTGAAGAAGGAGCCAATGTCTAGAAGCTTCCAAGCTGTGTTATGTTAAAAGGGTTTACTCAAATTGCTCCCTTTTTAACAAAGGCTAGAAGTTAAATGGCTTTTCTCCTCATTCTCTACAAACCTCAGTTAATGAATGGTTAATATCATGACACTATTAGGGAGAGCTGTGTGGGGAAAGGCACCTGTTCTTAAATAGTGTCCTGATTGAAGGTTATTTAAAAATGGTTAAATAGGCCACACTACCTTTCTAAGCATCTTCTGTGACATTCTTATCCTATTTCACATGGTGGGCCTACTTACATGAGCTACAACAGCCCAGCTGTGTGGTTTATGGTGTAATCCCATTAACAGATGTATTGTGTATGCTGAATTTGAGATGGAAGAAATTAAACATTAGTGGCCACCCCACACTTCGTGGTATGTTTATATGGCTATCCTTTTAATATACTTTGTGTGACAGATTGGGAGTCAAATGTTTTTCCCCCCTCTACTCTAACAGTGTTCAACATATAGAGAATTAATTAGATGCAGGTATTTTTAAAGCATGTCTCACTCCCATAAAGTTTCAAGACCACAAACAACTGAAACATGAATAAAACTTTCTAGCTCACGGTTCCTCTTGAAAGTGCCTGGGTTGTCTTAGATTACGACAGTGCTTTCAGACTTATGTAATGAGTATTCCCTTTGTTATAGGGAAGGTCTACAGAGCTGAAACATTTAGAATACAGAGCTTTTTGTGGGTGAGCACAATAGTTTAGTCAGCTAATAGTGACAGTGGCTTTTGAAGGAAACAAAATGAAGCTGGTCATGTAGCTGTCTGTACTACTAAGATTTATCCTCCACAAGAGACCCAGCTAGAATGGCAAGGAATGGCCAAAAGCCAAGTGCTTATCACAGGACTCTACTCCTTAAAGAATCACTCTAACTTTGCTCTCAGAAGCAAGTCAGTCTAGGAGAGAGAAAGATGACAAGCCTAAAGATGATTTTAGGGTGTATTATATGACTTGAAGTTTGATGCCTGCTTTAACAGTGATCTAAAAGAGCAAGTATCTGTAGAGTTGTATCAGAACCCCTATATCTAGGTGGGTCTCACTTGGTATCTGAAATCAAAGTTTGGTATCAGTCCTGAGCCCTGTGGGATGGGAAGGAATGGACTGAATCTGAGATCACTGACTTCCTGCCAAGAACTCTGTCCTGGTGAGCTCTCAGAGGAGCAATGAACCTCAGAGTGTGATAATGGAACAAAACATATTAAACGGCTCTAAGAGACTGTTCTCTGCGGTCAGGTCTATTGAAAAATATTGTTTTAGGCTAACACGTTTTCATGGCAGTTTGAAAGGACAACTT
Organism: Apteryx rowi; assembly: GCF_003343035.1. Taxonomy (NCBI): domain Eukaryota; kingdom Metazoa; phylum Chordata; class Aves; order Apterygiformes; family Apterygidae; genus Apteryx; species Apteryx rowi. The sequence continues at coordinate 128,321 of NW_020451311.1, forward strand.
AAACATATGCAATTTAAATTAAGAGGAGCTTAAGGTGCCTTTTCTCAGTTAACGAGAGCTCAATAATAGTAAAAACATATAGACAAGTTCAGGCAGCTTGAGTTCTGCAAAATGACTAAAATTCATTTCTGAAATGTAGGCTTTTTTTCTATTCACATCACTAGTGATGCCATAATAAGGCAAAACAGATTGCCAAAGAATAAAATACAGTCTAAGATGTTTTATCCTAAATAACTCTATAGAACATGTAGCACAAGACTCACAAACTCATGAAGAAGAAAGCTCGCGCTTACAAAATTGTTTGCTCTGTAATTCTCTTCTCCTTTTTTGAGTCAGCAAATCTCAGTCACTGTAATAAGACTTGTTCGGAAGCCTCAGCAAAATTACATTAGCAATACTCTAAATAGTTAGACCAGGTTAAAAATACTCAATTTATCCCAGCACCAGCTGGCTGAGCTGCTGGAAGTTCTTTCCAACAGAAGCAAGAAAATATTACATATGCTCAATATGATCTAGTACTCAACTTTAATCTATTATGGTTTGTTGAATTTGAGAAGAAAATGCACTATGAAGTAGGAAGAACTCTCTGTAAATATGGGCCACCAAATACTTGAACACTCCTTGGGTGACCCTTGAAGCTTTGCTAACTATTTTAAACAGCTATAAGTACAGTCAGAGATTATTCTAATTTAACTCAATGGGTACTGAAGAAAAATCCTTTGGAAACATTTTTCCCTGCCAGAAATCAGAACAACCATAGACAGCCCTGTATGATTATCCCAAGCATGAAACTTTTACCAAAAGTAAAAGTCTGGTAGAGGCAAAAGGAATTATATCCAGAAAGTACAGAAGAGTCTAGTCTGAATGCTCAGTTTGAGACATTCACATAGTACTGCTTAGAGCCCCACTCTTGATCTAAAGACAATGTTTTTGTAAGGGATTTCAGTGGCATCAGCCCAGTTCAGAGCAGAGAACAGGACTAACCCAATTGTGATGAACTGGTGAATCCAAAAAAGATTTCTAAAAGGTCAGAAGAAATATACTGTGATAATAACAAGTAGTAAACATCACAATGTGTTTCTTGGATGCCCAATGACATTATTAAAAAGATGAACACCCTGTCATGTCTACTGTATTTATATATGTGATATATATGATACATAAACACAGAATATATCATATATATCTATTAAAAAAAACACATACACATTTCTTGCAGGCAATTCACAAATAAAGAATTCTTACTTTGTAGTTTTTCAGATTTACTAGACTTACTTTTTGCCCTGGACAAACCTGAAATGACATACTTTCATATTGTACTTTATGACAAAGACTTTTAAAGCAGTGGTGCCAATTTTGTTGTATAATGTTCTTAGAACTTTGGTATGATTCAAGAGGTACTGAACATCATCACATCCAGTTTGCATTGTTATCAAAGTAGGAACTTCAGCTCTTATCGTCTGGCTATTTCTGTTAAATGTACCTATGGCTAAATCATCAAATTTACATTCAGGTTAATCTCTTTTTGGAAAAGACAACATATTTGCAAGTATATTTACTTTATGAGAACACTGTATATAAAATGAACTATGCTGCAGAGTAATGGGAGAGTTGAACTAATGAGTTTAAAAAGGAAAGATTATATTGTTCTGACACTACAGGCCTCACTCTCCTCTTATTGCACTGGACTGGCATAACTCTTGACTCCTACCAACTCACCCGTGATTGACCTTACTGGTAGCAACAGAGGAATCAGGTTGTATATTTGCTACACTTGAAATTCACCAGTGTAAAGGCAGTTTTAACAATGTTCTACAGGAGACTGGAACCCAAGATCTACTCTTTTGCTGAGACTGGAAACTGAACTGTGCATTGGAGTATTCTGAGAGCAAAATGTAAGGAGAAAATAAGCTGCATGGCAACCTTTTCCCTCAATATCCAAATATAAGACTGGTAGCTTTAAATACATCCTGAAATATAATAAAAAGTGCAAGAGTATTTTAAATTTAAATACAGTGTTCATCTTAATAGTTAATAGATTGTTAAACAAGATGTAAAATACACATATACATAAAAGCTTATACCATGATCTGCAGCGGCATGCTATGCGTAAGTGTCAAAGTTTGGCATTTCACTTGCAATTCATGCTAGGTTTCTTTGGTCTTCACCCCTACTATTAAGTGGAAGAGCACCTGCTTTAGCTTGTAGTCATGGGGCACTTTATACCTTTAGAGAAAAAAAATTGGTACTGGGGCTCTATGCTCATGACGCAGATGCAAAACTTCCATTAATATTAATAGGAAAGCTAAGGACACAGTTAGGGGAGAACACACCACATTTAGATTACTGTACAGTTCTGCAGTCTCTTACAGTTAGCCAATACTTCCAACAAAATAGCCCATAATAAAGCTTGGAATTGAATGTTGTCTTTTGTTTTTTATCAATAACGCCTATAATGCCGGGCTCTAATAGCTGAGCAAGATTCATACTGTTACAGTCACACTTATATCCACATTCAACTTCCTTTTATTAGAAGTATAATACTGCACTTTATATCACAAATGTATAAAAATATGGCAGATAGTGTCATAACAATACTTTTCTTTTAAATGAGTATATTTAAAAAACAGACAGTTATTTTCCATTTATATATATATTTATATATAGAATAAAATACTCCTGATGCAATATATAAATGTTACTGTTAGTTTTTTATAGAAACTACTGTAGCTGTTGCACTGCTTCACAATGTTTCAAACAGCTCAAAATAACTTTACATTATAACATAAAAGATATGATTATAACAGTACGATATTAGGTCATCATAAATAAATATTACAAATCCTATCAAATATGGTAGTTTAAAAAACAAATTTAAGACGTACAATTTAACTTTAAACCCTTAACAGGGATACACTTCTATCACATAAACCCACTGTTTAAACTAGGCAGCAAAAAATGTAGTAAGGGCATAGGTCTAGACATGAATGTTTTCACCCTTATAAGTGCCAATACATACCAAAAGTCTCTCAGCTTTCAGACAGAGATGTGCACTAAGCTGGAATGTAAACGAGAGAAAACAGTAATACATTTTTCTCCCCGAATGGCACACTCTGCCTGGTATCCAATGACTTTTCTGATGACTGGCAATTCATAATTCAACTTGTTTTACTGTATAATCCCTGACTCTCACTGTGGTGCCAAACAGCATAGCTCCACATGTACATATTGCACACCTTTATAAAGCTGAAAATACAGACTTACCATCACCAGAACCACTACCGCTCCCCTACGTCGATCTCCATGTGAACTGGCTTATTTTCTGGAGTGCAATTACAAGGCTGTCTCTTTTAAATCATTCAGATTTGGCATTCGTGATCGGTTTGTTCGGTTATACGCGTGCCCATTCTGTCCGCTCTTGGAAGGCAGCTGATCGGAGTAGGGAGGCCCGTCGTTTGTGCTCCTGCTCGCTGGCGCGACGTGCCAGCTAGGTTCCAGCTGGCCAGGTATCTGCAGTGTTGGCCTGCTTTTTGACTGAGACTCTTGCCGTACGTTGCTGCTGCCACTGCTGGAGCTTTGACTCATGGGGTGAATTCGCACTTCAGAAAAAGAAGCTTTGGCTGGCTGACTTGGTAAGGGTTGGAAGCGAGGCTCAGCAGGGACAGAATGATTTGAAGAGGAGAGATGTAATAGCTTTCGAAGAGATTTTAATGGCTGGTTCTGAAAGACATGGCAGAAAGCACTTGACCTAGTGCCCTCTTGTTGTTATAATACTATATCAGGCTTCCTGTAGCAAAACTGTCATATCTTAATATAATTGAACATTCTGAACTTCACAGGACTTCATCACTTTTAATATGCATTCATTCAGAATATTTCAGTTCAAGCTACAACTACACACCTAAAAAAATGTCTTCTCATTATGATTCAAATCTATTAGTTACCTGAAAAGAGGAAATGGCTACATCAGAAAAACCTTTGTTCCCACCAATTAGTTTAGGCTGATTTCCTATGAGAAAGGAGGCACAGGCACCTGCATTAGTAAGAGTCCTGACAGATGGGCAGCTATTAACTTTAGAGCCTCAGCCATATTTTATGGCCATATTTTACTGATCTTGGAAATACAAAGCTCCTTAAAGTTTCCTGAACATCAGCATGGCATAGAGAGAGACCTGAATAACTCTGCACTGAGATAAAGGCTGGCAGAACTCAGCTGTTTGATATTTTTATAGGCAGCAGCTGGGTGATAAGCTGTTCTGGTCCCTCATAGCACATGCTTCTTTAGCTGGTGAGCAGGTCATAGAAAAACAGAGACACAGGATTATTGAAATGGGTAAGGACCTGGGGGAGCCCGAGAACACAAACTGGTAGGGAACTGCTTTCATTAAATTCCACAGCTCATAGAACACCGCAGCTGTAACAAACCCCCTTGTTTGGTTTTCAGCGTTGTAATGGCAACACAGCATGGCACAGAGGCTCTCTCACAAACCCTGATCCCCAAAAGCTGGTTTTAGAACTGGAGAAAACAAAGCTGCATCAGTGCAGTGCTATACTTTGATAATCTAACCTGCTCAAACTGCAGTTCGTGCCAGCTGAGGCAGAGCTGCACAGTAATGTGGTTACAATGCCCTTAGGACCCCATCCAGTATTTCTGTGTAGGGTAGCACTGCACCCCTAGGACACACCAATCCCTGCAGCGCAAACTGGAGGGTCCTTACACAATGCTCCAGTGCCTACCAGAGATGTGCATTTAGATTTTGTTTGCCTCTAACGGAAAAACATAACCAATATTTCAGAAGACTCAAAGACTGACAGAGGGACTTATTGTCTCTCTTCTTCTCCCTGTCATTCATGTCTAGATTACCAAAGAATTATGCAGGATGGAAGGCACATGACTTTTTACATTCAATGAGCAAGGAATGGGGAGGCTGGGAAATAATGCCAAATGCAATTTTTCTATTCACCACAGAAAAAGCTGTCAAGACACATCAATGATCTCAGAATACAGGGAATTGATAATGGCACTTACATGAGGCTGGATTTCTGTCATCTTCTCAGGATGCCAATCCTTCTGCCTGCTGCTCTGGTGATTAGAAGTGTGAATGGCTTTCTGTAATGCCAAAAGATCCTGACCATCACTACTAGGCATCTGCAACAAAATATTAATTAGTGATTTCTTAATATATTCTTAAAAATAGCTGTAAACCATTCTCCCCAGTTAACTACATAATGCAAGTGAATTCCATTACTGTGGCAGAATTGTAATGCACTTTCAATATTTTTCCCCATAGTAAATAATGAGTGGCTGTGGATATCATGCAGATTTGCTATACCCTTAGCCCTTAAAGCATTCACATGCTGTTAGTGTTATCTGCTGCAAGAGAGAGCAGTTAAACAAGGCTTCCAAAGAAAAAAAAATTGTTGCGCCTCATCTTCACTTAAAAAGCATTCCATACTGCAGTTAAGACCATGGATCAGTTCCATAAATTTGTTCCTGTGTGAAGCAGATCAAAATTGTCTCTAAACTGATGTCTGGCTCATTTTGCCATCACAAGAAAAAGAGCTTTTTCTTTCCCCATCTTTCTTCTCCTTCCCAAATATTCCAAACTAAAGTGAAAATTGAAAAACTCCCTGAAAAATGAAAAACAAACAGCAACTTCAACAAAAYTTATGGCAGAAAGATTATTTTAAGCTTTTATATGTAAAGAGTTTTATACCATTCCAAGAATTTAATGCGAAAAATTGGACAACTAAAATTTTAAAGACAACTTGCATTAAAAAGAGGTTATCATGAACAATCAGGAGAAACAAAAATATAGCAGAAGCATGAGATAAAAACTTTTTTTTCAGAGAATCTGTTGTTACAGTATTTGTTTAATTCAATTCCAATATAAAGAATCAGCTTGCACATAAAATGTATCTCCAATATAGCTATAAAATAAATTGGGTTAATTTTTCCTGATTGAAACAAAAAGAGATAGTCTAATCTGTGTGACTTTGCAACTATTTTCCTCCTTTAATCTCATTCTACCTGGAACTGTGTACATTAAATTTTCGGTATATCAGACTACTAAAAACATTTTTTAAAAAACACAATCTATTCCAACAGAACTGCCAATTGTACTAGAATTTATCGAACTGGCCCAGGTACTTAACTGGCATGAAGAGAAAGTGAACCCGTGAAAATAAAATACATGCTGCTGTAGTCAGTAAAACAAGTTTACTGGAGCGTTTTACAGTGCTACTGTACTTAAAAATTAATACCATGGGTAGAGTGACTACAGGAAGCTTTTTCAAAGAAGAACTATGCTTTAAATTATTCTTTGAATTAAAAAGAGGAAAGAGGGATTTCTTGATGCTTGGATTCTCCCCGTTGGTTGAGTCTGTCTGTAATATAAGATACAAAAACTAAATGCATAGTATTTCAGTTCAAGAGATCTGTCCTTACTATATTCATACATTATGTATTTTTTTAATTCCAACAATATATGGCATTCATCCTATAATTTGCTTGAAGAAAATAAAATACTGATTGATGTTCTGAATGAAAAGAAGTGTATGAAATAAATTCAAGGAATTCAACGCATATAAAGAATGTAAAAAGAGATCAGTGCACCTATTCTTATATACATGCTCCATTAGGAATGCAGAGTACCTTTCAAAGCCTTTTGAAAACAACAGGTAGCTCTTGTTGACTTTACTGAGCTTTGGCACTGGCTGGTTTAGTCTGATTTCTGTAGTACAAACAAAGGGCATACCAATGGATGCACAGGCAACAAACAGAATTATCAAGTATTAAAATTTTAAGGGGGAATATTCCTCCTCTTCTCATGTACAAACAAGCACAGGATGCATATGCTGCGTCTAGCATTATTTTGCCTACCAAAAAAATCCTTTGTAATACCATATAATGATTATAGACTAAACAGAATGATGGAAACACTAGTAACAGAGAAGGTTTTCAGACAGCTTTCTCAGCTTCTAGATTCCACTTAGAATATCCAAACTAAAGAAAGACAGAGTCACTAATTAACATAGCTTCTTTAGAAATCTTGTGATCAGAAGACTTTTGTGTTTGAAGTTCAGTAAACCAAAAAGGAAAGCAAAGCATCACTAGGAGGAGTGCTCACCTGCAACGGGATTTTCCAAAGGAGATTGTTTCTTCAGAGCCATAGTTTGGAATATGTGCCAAAATCTGCAAAACGTGAGCTCCTCTGTGCTTATTGACACTGCACATAACYCTCATGGATATCAAATGTTTGGTGCCAGGTTACAGAAAGAACTGTGACTCTAACAATCCTCAAAACCTTTTGCTACATTACAGAAAGACTCCAAGCAAGATAAAAAGGAAAATGGGTAAGACTAGCTCTGCAAAAACAGTATTCAAAGAATTCTTGTAGCAGGCAGTAACAATTATCATCCCACGAAGAACTACACCCAGAGAACTCTAGAGAGAATGATTAATGGAAACAACTCTGCAGGAGGAACTATCCTGAATTGATGCCAGCTCTGGACTATTAGAGATTGAGAGAATGACATTATTAAGAAGGTATCTTCAATCCAATTTAAGATATCCTTCATGACTCTTATGATCACTGGCTAAATGAGACTTGCCAAAGGATATTAAAAGTAAATAGTAGCTAGCAGATGTGATACTGTCACGCTGTTAACAAACTCTAACTCCATTACACGCTTCTCAGCATTATGATGATTCTCAGGTCTAGCTTTTTATTTGCTGAAGAATGTCTGTGTTGGAGTAAAGTAAGCATAACAACATACTTCTGGGAGTCTAGAAGACTTGGGAGCCTCAGAATAAAAACTTGGATAGTCGCAAGCCACATGTTAGCAATTTTAATGTGAATTTGTAAAAAACATTCTTCTTGTGATTGAAGAGCTGTTACTACATGGCTGTTAAAAGCTTTTACTATTGAAGGCAAATTTGGTGCTGAACTGAAGGTAAACATTTTTGTTTGTGCTGGAAGATCCTAATGAACATCCCAATGCTTTCAGGTAGACTTTCTCAACTAATAGACATTTGGTAACGAACAAAGATCAGTGTCTGAACGAGGCACCTGTACTTTACATTGGTGTGCGTAGTCTATCCTCAAATACGCTCCTGTTAAATGGGACAAGTAAGCAGAAATCAAAAAAGATTTTGCGGTCTCTGGTGGGATCCAAAGATCCAGTTGGTGTCCGCAAGTCTCTAGATCAGAATGCAAGAGTTTTACATCATTGCAAGAATTTTACGCATCTTCCTGTGAGATACTAGCTCTAACTAGCCAACATAATTTCCCCTTATGCAAAACTTTTTTTTCTCTCACCTTAAGTGTGGAAAACAAAACAAAACAAAACAGGAGTAAGGACTGTGTATAAGTCTGTCCTGTCTTGTCATCAATGATGTTTTTGGTAGTTACAGTTCAAGTATTTGCCACTTAGAATTTTTGGAAAGCATTGGATTTTAAGATGCAACCCAATCCAGTCTATATTTCCTTCACATAGTTCAAGCTGGAAGTAGTTGATCCACTATCAGCTAGGCTTTTAAAGTGGTCTCTACCACCATGCCTAAATGGTTTGAATCAGGGTAGACCACAGCAATGCAAATTTAATATTATTTTGGAAAATGCATCACTGGAACCAATGGTATTAGGTGTGCTTTCCTTGCAGGGACATTCTGATAGCAAATAATACCAGAGTTTAAATACAGATATTTTCTTCAGTTGTGTAATACAAATGGTCATATTTTAACTGGACACAAGTATCAGGATGAACAAGTTCAGAATCATGCAGCTGTTTGGGATTGCACATCAGCAGATATTTAATTATTAACCAACACTATCATTGTATGTAAAAGATTTTAAAAAGTTTTGCTATTTGTCCTAAAAATAGAACTAACATACAAAGTACATACAGAGATAAAAGAAGTGGAAGACTAGCATTGTGATACAAACTTAGCAGCTGAACCTGAAGATGAACATAATAGAAAAGGAACTGGAGGCAATTGGGATGAAGATCCTTTACAAAAACTTGCACTGTGAGCCATGAAAATGTATGTTGCACACAGCTTCAACAGTCACTTACTTTGTATATGTCGACGGCATATCCAAACAATCTGCTGCACCAATGTTCAGTGGAGAATATTTTCAATGTAATGCCATCTGATCCCACACAGTGGTAGAACTTCTTAAAAAACCTCCCTCTTTCATATGCAAGAGATTAAGCCCCACTGCCTACAAAGCTTAAAATCTGATCTCCACTTATTTTGCATCTATTTACATTAATGTGAATTAAGAATAATTTCAGCAAAGGCACAGGCCAATGAAAAGGTGTTATTTAACAGGAATTTTGTGCACTGCTGCCCACAGATTCATATATATAGCACACACAACCACACAATAGGATAGAGAGGGATTGTGAAAAATAGTCTGACGTGTTTCTGGAGATAGAAGTCCTTCTGCTTTCATTCATAGGCCATATCTGTGAAATAAGAAGAGGTAGGAGCCACTGCCCTAAAACCTGGCCAGAAGGAAGGCAAGGCACATTTTTTTGTGTGCTAGTTAAAACATACGTGCACACGTTCCATGCAGTTCAAAGAGAATAAAGAAAGAAAACTGCTGCTCTCTCCCAATTTTCAACAGATCAGCACTCTGCTGACAACCAGAGTCATGCCACCTCACTTTATGACAGCATATATTTTAATTTAGTTACTCCCCTTTGCGCTGTGGTACCCTTAACAACTTCTGAAGCCAATTCAACTGTAGAAGAGTGAGCATGATTTACTCCATTCTGAGAACCTCGAAATTTCACTGGAATTTCGCTTACAGAAGTATTGCAACTTATTTTTTATAAAACATTGAGTACTTAAAACAAAACATAACCCGCAACACGTGGAATTAAATAAGCTCCTCCAAAAAGTGGTGCACACGTTACTGTTGGGCATGACGATTGCTCTGTGAGATAGAACACAGTTTGATTTTCAGATTCCAGCTCAAGTCTGAAACTTATCCTCTTATTCATACACAGAGAACATCTGACACAATACCAGTAACAAATAAGGAATTATTGTTATTAACAGGTTAATGATGAAGTCACTTTTTAAAGTGAAAAACCCACCTTAAAATAATGAAAATGAAAAGTCTGGTATAACTCTTAGCTTTTACTGCTCAAACTATGCAGAAAAATGAAACAAGAATGAAGCCCACTGAAAAGAACAGGTAACATAAAAAGACAAAGAAGGCTTATTTCTGACACTGTTTTGCACATGAGATTTAGTAACATGCTAGTATACTAGTAAGAAATTTTTTTAAAGTTCAGAAGTTCTGCTTCTAATGGCCTGAGAATTGCATGACCACATTTATTAGCCATAATTTAAGATAAAATACCTGCAGTTTTAAAATTTTGTAAAACAGACCTTAAGTAAATGTAACTTTAAAGCTTTAAAACATTTCCATGACTGCCATCCAAGAATAGGATGACAGGAAGTTTAGATTTCTTCAGTTATTAGGTGAATTTTCATTTTAAAACTTTGTGAAAAGTTAATATACTGCTATCCTCTGACAAAAGAAAGTTCTTTATCCTTCCTGACAACTAGAAGAAAATGTAAAAATGCACAGAAGACAAAGGCTTATACTACATAACAAAAGCCACAATTCCTACCCCCAAAAACCCACAGAACATTAAGAATGATCAAGGTACATGATCCTTATTTCCAGCCACAGTAAATGGCAAGAAGATGGAGGCACCATCTTCAAGGCACTGCCATGAAAAAGACTGGAAAGAAATCTCACTTCTAACAGTTTTATCGCCTTCTAATAGGTGTCTAATAAATTATTCAAGCTTTGAGGATGCACCAAAGTTTATCTGTTATTCTTAGAATGTCATCACCATATACTGTGAAAGAATTTGCCACATACGCTTAAAGCTCACATCAAAACTGGTTCCCAAAGTGTCTAAATGAAAAAAAATATGCACAGGAGTGTATCTAGTAGGTGAATTAATGTTTGAAAAGGAAGATAAATAAACCCTGACCAGAAAAAGAAGTTGATTTTCATATACTGAAAACAGAAGTTAAAAGAAAGATATACGCAGGTATGACCACAAATAATATAGAGGTACTGTACTGATCTAGCATATTAACATGGTACGATTCAAAACTGATAATTATGTATTTTCTTTTAGAAATACTGTATACTTACGGTTTGAGATTTCTTCTTTTTCTTTTTTATTGCCCTGAAAAAACCTTGTTTTTCTTTCTCCTTGAGCTGTTCAGAGTGACTGTTAAGATTTTCAGGACTTTTCCTAAACATGAAATAAGGTATTGTAAGAGAGATTTAATTTAGATGTTCTGTAAATTTTATGTAATAACAAGATCTTATGCCAAAGAATGCAAATTACTGATTAAAGCAAAAAGATTCTAAATGTTTTAGCATTCATTGGTTCAAGGGTTACTATACAAATAAAGGATAAACAGTCTTATTAAATGGAATAGGAAGAACACAGTGTTAGGGCAAAATGATTAGCTCAAAACAGTGAATAGTTATTTAGGGAAAAGGTAAGCATGCATGTCTTCTTTTTTAAATAGAATTTAATATTCAAACCAAAATATCACACACAAGATATTTTAAGAAATTAAAATCATATCTGAGAGAACATACAAACAATGATGAGGTATAAAAGCACAGATCCAGTTTATCCATTGCTTGCTGGAGAGCCAGGAGTTGCAAAGAAGTTTGTCAGACAGAACTGACTTCAGTCAAAATTCCTGACCTTTGCTGACATGGTTCCAAATTTATCATCTGTGAAGCTTGGGGATCTACTGTTGTCCATTTCACCTTAACAACTTCAGTAAAAGTTTGCTATGCATGGGTGAGGCAGTGCTGCCAAGAGAAGATGACCCAAAAGTGGAATAGTTGCAGTCTGCATTTTTATTTCACCTCTTATTTCGGCTAAAACTGAATTATCTGCAGCTGATAAGTAGTATGTTACTTTAAAGCATATACAGTAAACGATGGATGTAAAGTACTGATATGGGGTAAAAAGATTGTTTTAACTTATTGGTAAGACATTAACTGAATGCAGTTCTAGTGCCCTCTAATATATTTTGAAAATTGGAAACGGTGCTGGGAAGTTTCACAGAAATAATTTCAGAGATAGAAAGAATGGCTTACAGTAACAGAGACAGAGATTTCAATCTCTCTAGTACGTTAAAACAGGCAAACAAACAAACCCCAACATTTAGAGTTTCCTTGATTGCTATGCATAGGTACTTTTCTAGGGAGAAATCACTGAGTACGAAAAGGATCTTTAAAGTAAAAGGAAAAGACATAACAGGAACAAGTAGGTGGATGATGCAGCCAGAGAAATTTGTGTTAGAAATAAGGCACTGGTTTTAACAATGAGATTTATTAATTGCTAGAACAAAGTCCTTAGGGGAACCAGTGAACTTCCCATCTCTGACTTTTCGAAGCAAGACTGGACGCCCTTCTGGGAGATGCACATTAGTCAGATATGCTACCGTGCTTGCCCCCCAGGGAATGGATGACATTTAATAGCAACTAATATACAGGAAGTCACACTGGGTGATTTAATAGTCCTTTTTAGCCTTAAGTTGTATGAAAACAAAAACGAAATTATCCCAGTGGCTGGATGGAAAACCTAAGGGACAGCCACTGTTCTAAGTGCTCTGGATGACAAACAGAAGCAGCTTTCCTTGGAGTAGCTGTAATGTAGCAACTCTTAGCTGTCTGCTATAGTTATCTTTGGGTTCTAATTCTGGCTTAAAATGCTATGCTATAAATTGGTGATTCAGCAGCTGCTGCATGCCCAGCTGACATTTTTTTCCAAGCAAATGTGAAACACATAATTGGGGTAGGAATCACTACAGTTATCTTCCTTATTGATAAGAGTATTTTTACTCTGATACGTGGTTTGATCAGTTGCTGTTGCTGAATAAGAGAACGCTTAGAGGAAAGACTTACAGGCAGACAGGCTGGTGGAATTGTTTCTAATTTAGATTTTTCGAACATAAAGCTAAATCCAAAAAACTATTCAAATGTTCAATGATATAGATTTTACTATAAAAATTACAAAGCTAGAAGTAGCTATAGGATTGCAAAGGATTCCCATTTCCATCAGGTCCCTGTATTTGGCACCACTGCATGACAGCAATACGGCAGTCCTGTATTATTCACTTACAACACCACGTGAAAGCCCAAGAGTAAAGACTACTGACAGCTTTACAGATTCTGACAACTCACAAGGCTGACTTAAGACAGACAAAACAGCTCCTGAATTATTTATTAAGTGATTTTTATGTTCAGGAGTTTCATCCTCCTTAGTTTGTTAGGAAGCTCGGAGGAAAACATGCACCCCAAGTAACCCGGTTGTGCTCTGAAAGCAATGCAAGGGGGGCTGAGAACAGAACCGTCCAAGCCTTGCCCCAGAGGAGCCACTGTGCATCCACAGATGCCTCTGCGCCATTCCCAAAATGCAACCTAAAAGGCAAGGAAACAAACATGCCCCAACCATGGCCCTAGTGCAAATTACCAACCCAGTGACTATGTCGCTATAGAGGAACCGGTCTCTCAGACCAAACGACAGTCCCAACATGGTTACTCTGCCTTGTACTTCAGAATTTTTCAATCTCTTCCTATGACTTTTCTGCTCCAAAGTCCATTGCGAAATGGAGACACTGCATTTCTAAAGATGAATTTTATCTTCCAAATAAAACTTGGGACTATTGTGGCCACACTTTTGGACAGAGATTCACTCAAGTGTGATTCTTTTCTTTGGCCCAATGAACCCAGACGAGGAAACAGGAGAGAAGTGAAATTGTGTGCCATAATATCCTAAAACTATAGTTACCAGACAGAGGAGAAAAACAAGGGGCAGAGGAGGACTCTGCTCATTTCCAATTGTTGCTTACCCATTAGCCAGTGGTTTTACACTGACTGGTTTATGTCACTAGCTCCTATGACTCATATTGCAGTACTGTTGTCTGAAAAAGCACTGACCTTGAAAAGCAACTGCTTCAAAATGCATGCCCGTTATGTGGAGAGAGTGAACATATATAGCATTATAGCAGGAAGTTCAACACAAGGATTTTGTACTGAGTAAAAATAGAGCAGAACATTTTGATCGATGATATGAAACACCGGGATATTTCAGGCATTCCCAAAGATTTTCACACAATGGACAGTATAGCAAAAATTAGGATTATCAGAAGAAATGGGATTGTACAGCCACTCAACACTGCCTATTCTTACAACATAACTACAAGTCTTGTTATTTTGCATAAAGCCTCAGCTCTTGGAGGCAAGCAGTTACACAGGAATCTCAGTGTCTTTTACCAGCAAATAAATCTCCAGTCTTAACAGATGCAGAAAAGAGCCCTCATTCTGAGTGCTCACCCTCAAGCAGAAACCAAAGGCAAAATGTCCTCTTTCCCATTATTTTATCATTTTGTTCCTTTTGCATGGTTAGGACATATAATATGGGTCACTGGTTATTCTGGTCTGAGACACTTGGGAAAGGCATAAATGTAAACAGAAATTCTGTAACTAACACTAGCACTTGCTGTCCTTGGGAAGAAAGGTATCCAATTTCATGCAGGTACAATGAGGTGGAGAAGCAAACATGCATGAGGTGAGCAAACTAATGTGTCTTAACATTAGTTAAAAAGTCAAACAGGAAGCATGCTGCATTCATGCTGCCACAGATAGACTTATATTGCACTCTGCTCCTTTTTGGAGGTAACTCTTCACGCCTGTTTCTGTTATTCCTTCAGCTACGCTAATCTCAACAGGCAGCCTGCTTTGTAAATCATCTTTAACTGCCAATTTACTACCCTCTTCACAGAACAGCTCACAATTACATGAGTAAGATTTTGCTCTAAAGGAAGAACTATTCAAATGTCTGAAATTTTCTTTGGAAGGTAAATGAAGAGTTATTAATTCTCAAAGTTAACTTTTGGTTTTGCTTAAAATAAAACCCTCAGTGGTTAGCATTACCATAAACGGAGGAAGAAAATGTCAGAAATAGTGAAGCACCTCAAATATGTGGTTTACTTAACATAAGAATCTCAATCCCAAATGCTGAAGTTTATAGCAAAATTTCTTGGCCTAAAATCTGAAAGCTAAAAATCAGAGGTCAAACCTGAACTTTGCTAAAACTGTAAATTTTTTTTCAGGTGAAAAAGAGGGATTTATTAACTGCAATAAAACCTAGATAGGCCATCTTTTATATTGAATACCACCCAGAAGCTGCTGTAACCACTATATTACCTGCAAATATAACACCTAAGGTTATTCATATATATATATATATATATATATATACACACACACACACACATATACATATATACACACATATATGTATTATGCAACACTAGTAACCATAAAAATTTGGAAGTGGTTGGTTCCATAAACTTGTAAAGTGTATACTTCACTAGGTTTATTTCTCAGGCAGAATACTGATGACTACAAATTTGGGAAAATTTCCTTGTAAATAGCGTTAGGTTGCATCATCTAATTTTGACTACAAAACAAACACCACTGATGCCTGGGGAAAGGACAGGGAAAAAACACTGAAAAGAGGTTGCATGCACTGATAGGGAAGTTCAGATGCTGCCAAGTAGATAAAAAGAAAAAGGCAAACATAGTAGGTGACAATACATATGCAAGAGTCTTATGCAGGAAATGTCATCGGGAAAGCTATACCATTAGGAAGTGTGAACATCTTCAAGCTATGCAGAGCAGGCTTCTAAAGCCTCAACCATAGTTAACTCTTAAGTTTGCAAGTTACAAATTTTGCAATTCCTTGATTATTTTAGACAAATTCCAGAAACCTGTAACGGAACTGAAAAGTATTTACAATGCAGGAACAGGTCATATTGCAGACACAGGTGAGCAAGCTTTAAACTAGCTTGCTTAGGTACTGACAACCTTCTAGTTTCATGGACTTCAGTGTGAACTAGCTACTTGGCTTCTCAGACAGACTCTTGCCATGACTACATTGCTACACTGATACTGAAACAGAAAGAATAAGGACAGTTGGCTCCTGTTTATAACATCCTGTATTGTTCTGGGGTCTTGAAAACGAATGGTAGATAGATAACAGTAAGCCTTTGACATGCCTAGGAGTGTGGAATTTTTTTTTTTTTGGAGTGACAAATAAAGAAAGTGTGTGTGTGTATGTTTATATATATGTGCATCTCTGCATATATATGTTTATACAAAAGTAAAAAAGATATATAAAGATATATGTGTTATACATATGAATATATATTCTTTTTGCAGGAAGATACAGTATATGCTAGAGAAGATACGACCAGCTGTTTCTCATAGAATGAATATATCTAATTGGACATAGAAGTTCTAAACAACAGAGGTTTCCATAAGCCCCCAAATATCTTTATGCAATCAATGCAAGCACTTCCAATATGATAAGAGATAAAGTACGGCATGTTAGAGTTCATCGCAAAGAGATACTTGGAACTATAACAGTGGTAAGTGTAATTCCGGTCCACATTATGGCACTCTAGCAGAACGAGGTAAAGTATCTTGCCTATTAAGACAAAGCTCGTACAAGTGAAAGAGAATAAAACATCTACTCTTGTACCTGAAGTAGAAAAAATGACAGAGAAGTTCAAGGTCATTTAGAGGAAATTCAACTGAGGCAAACAAAAGATTTTCTGGAAAGTTGAACAATTTGCCTTTGTTCAAATCAAGTTGTCTAAAGCGCAGAAATGATCTAGTGATTTAAAAGTAAATCCTGATGACAAAAGTCGAGTTTAGCAGTATAACATCTTTATTTTATAGAGGCAGGACAGTGAGGACAGAGTAAAGATATGCACACAAAGACAAAGGAACATCTGTGACAATTCAGTCTAACAAACATTCACAAAATCTTTGACAGAAGAAAGGCAACACAGAGCAATAGTATGATAGAAGTAATATTTTACAGTAGTGGCAAGTCCAGGTGGAATACTTCACTCATAATTTTAGATGAATTGTCACATACCAGTTATGTATGCCAGTAGAACATTAAATATTTACTTCATCATAAAATTGATGTAAGGAGAATCACATTCCATTAGAGCTTTCAACATTTTCATAGGCATTTACACAACTTCTATACAGAAAATTAAGTAGAGAAACAGACTCTACATCACTGAAGAATCTGATTAAGCTCCATATATGGCACAGAACAATTTTGCAACATTAGACCATTGCCAGGACAACTTGCACAGAATAACATGTAGAGCTGGGCAGGAAACATTTCAGGATAATAGGGAGTAGGAGAAACAAAGAGAAAGAGAAAAGTATGCCAAACAGCAGATAGCTCGATGTTGAGGGCACTGCCATTCTTCCATTTCACAAGAAGTGGTGCTTATTCTTCTGTGGGCTTTTCTCTCAAAGGAGCTGTTCCACTTTGTGGAAATATTTAAGTATATTAACTGGAGCAAGGACTTAAATCTAATTGTCTCAAAGTTCATTGAGGGCCTTAATCACTAGACTATACTCAGCATTTCTGAGGTCCTTCCATTATTTCAACAAGATGAAACAGCTTCAAGAGAAGATATTGAGGGAAATAGAGAATGTGCTTCAGAACAACTTGCGATTTCTGGTTCAGGACATTCACTGGTTAGATCTAAGATCTTGGTTCACATCTCTGGTTTATATAACAAAGAACAAAGGCCCTGAACTTGAGTTCTTCACGTTCTAAGAAATAACACTGAACCCAGAATACTTGCTATTGTATGGTGAATACCTCTCTCGTTTTGACTGATAATTCCATCCTGGAGCAGAAGAACCTTCCCAATAAAAGGTTAGGTCATAATATCAGTCTGTTGTTTTGAAATGTTTCAGTTTTGATAATTTGGAATTTTAAGTGAAAAAATATTTGGTCAAAAAATTCCCAACCAGCTCTAATAACATATGCTATTAGTTCAGTTCAGAGTTAATATAACATTGCATGACCCTTTGTAGCAACCACATAATAGAAGGAAGTACATTGCTGAATTATATGGAAAGCAAAGAAAAATTCCAAATGGCTTATGTTATATGCAAGATAATGAGATTCAGATACGAAGGACAACAAAATATGTAAAAGGGTTCAATAGTGGAAACAGTACCTTCTTTAGTCACATAAAAGTAAGTCACAATATAAGTACCATCTTTTTACATAAATGACCAGATCCCCAAACCAACTGCCATAAAAATAGAGGCAGGTGGGGTTACTGAAAGATAGAAAGTGAAGTCTACTGAATCAGAGGAGGCAACAGTGCTTTGGAATAAACATCTCCTATTATTGACAGAGGTATACAACCTGAATACAAGCTGAATTACAGGTCGTTGGGCTTTTTCCCCCCATTTTCCTTTTTTTTAAAGAAAAAAGCCCCAGGTAACTAACAGGTTGTGCATGTGAAAATACATTAAGTTAACAAACCATTGCAACAGTTCGTTAATTAGCATGGTTTTACCACATTTGCAGAGAGCAGTGTTTCAGAGTGGTATGAAGTACAGTTGTCTCATGAGAATACATACAGTCCCTTCCTCCCGCCAGTCCTTTGAAACTCCATTTACTTGTTTTTATTGAGTGTGCTTTATTGTAATTGAACAAAGTAGAAGATTAAGAGTATTTTAGAGCTGAATAGTTCTCATAGCAACAAAATTAAGGTATTTCCCTTTAAGTCCTGCAAAGCTATATATATGCCATCATTCTATTAGCATAATTATAGTTAATTGTTTTATGTTATATAATGGAGTCATGTGGTGCTTTTAATCTTTTAAAATCAATATACACCATTAAGATATTGCTTAGTCCATTATCTCATAGAATGCACTCATTTCCTTCTGTGGTGCATGAGCAAAAAGAGAGCAGCAGTCCCCATTGTAGGGCGAATATTATATTCTTCATTTATACAGTCCTATTTTATATATGGAAACATGCAGTTTGACAATTTTTTTCCATTTGTCTGACACTTCAGGCTTCTGGAATCCACAGATGAAGCTT
This sequence comes from Apteryx rowi, assembly GCF_003343035.1. Taxonomy (NCBI): domain Eukaryota; kingdom Metazoa; phylum Chordata; class Aves; order Apterygiformes; family Apterygidae; genus Apteryx; species Apteryx rowi. The sequence continues at coordinate 147,335 of NW_020451311.1, forward strand.
ATGGCCTTGCTATCCATACTATATGCACACAGGTACTTTCTATTTCTTTAACCAAAGATAGATAATGGGAAAAAAAATCAGGAAAGACCAGACAAAAGTATATAATTTTAATGCATTTGTTGTAATAGTGTAATAAAGTATTTCTTGTCCCTCAAAAGGGGACAGAAATCATGCAATGCTACTTCAGTATAGTCACAGGGAGTAATTAATCAGGTATAGGCAACCACAAATTTCAAAAAAGAGTTATGAAATATTCTTTTCAAAATGAACAGCCTAGGGGGAAAAAAGAACTTGGTTTTCTTTGTAATTTCTTCCTCTCAACGATCCCTTTTTTCCTGCTACCTTCTACACATCTGTGTAAATAACAACTCACCAGGTATCAAAGGTGGTTTGTCTCTTTGAGTGGTTTGCCACCGTGCTGCTGTCTGCTGGTAACACAGGGGCTCTGTTTGACACATTGTTTTCTAGGTATGTACTCTCTGGACGTGGAGATGGAACTGAACAGAGAAATAGCAAACAATGTATACTGAACTCCATTAAAGTCACATCTTTCAGTTGTCTGTTTCCTCCTCACTTTTATAGAAGATGGAAGACACCGTTGTACTTTATGTACAACTAGAAGAAATCAGTGTACATTTTCACAGGTTGGAAACCTAGTTTTTGTGACATTGTCAAGATAATGTTATGGTAGTATGTTATCATCAGAACTTGGGCAACACATTCTTGGATTTTGAGACCATATCTATCTATAGGGAGCTGCAAGTGCAAATGATATTTAAAAATAGGAAGTGGAATAAAAGGTTGAAATACTGACATTAAAGACATTAATTACTACAGTTTACAGTTTATCTTCACTTAGGCCTTTAAAAACACTTGGCCTGAAAAATTTTAATATGGACTTTAATGCAACTACTGAGAGGAAGATACTATTCAGTACAATTTAAAGAATCAAAATCAGACACTATATTTTGTTTAATAACAGACCTATTGTATTCAACTCAGAATTCCTATTGTAGATTTTTGAAAATAGGTTATACGTACCTAAAAATAAATTTGTTATCAAAACTATAAGACCCACCAGGAACATCTGTATTGGATTAAAAACAAATCAGATGCTAGTTGCACCATTACTGCAGCATCATGCAGTACTAGCCATCAAAATGGAATCTGAAGACAGAACAGGGGACTGTAACAAGTTTTTGTTTAAGTTGTAATACACAAATATATTCTAATAATCCTTGTATACTTGGAAGTCAATATTTAAGAATTGAGCAAATATGAATTTACTTTTTTCAGAGTAACTTTTTCTGTCAATAGGTTTATTATCAATGTATTATTTAAATACAGCACTGCTTTTCCAATGAGATAATTAAATCTGTGAAATAAAATGTATTTGTTTTATAGATAAAATTAAAGAGGAAGGAATATCTAGTTTGTAATAAGTTACTGAATTCAATCCCAGACCTACAGTTTCCTTAGCACATGACTTATGGAAAGTCATTCTGCCTTGGAATCTCTTGTTTCTTCATGTATATATATACAAAAAAAAAAAAAAGATAGCCCACATCCAATTTACAGGAACGTTTCAAGGATTAATAAAAGCAATTCAGGGTTGAGGATCCTTGAGGATTCTCTGTTCCACGTGCTCCAAAACCTTAGTAAACTCAAAAGCATTGCCCAAAACAGTACAAGCTTTAACATGGCTCACAAGCTTTAATATTGCAATGGGATACTTAAAAGGATTGGCAGATTTTAACATGCCTAAAACAGGTCATCAGCCAACTGATGAACCCAAAGAGGATCAGTGGGAGATTGGTGACTCTACTTAAGGTTATTAGGTGACTCATAATCAAATTTTAGCTGATTGGGAGTTCTTAATGATCAGCGGAGTCTCACAAGGCTCCTAACACTTGCAGGACAGTAATTAGCTTCTTATCATCCTCCTCCTCCTCTTCAAAAGGATTACCCAGGTTTAGCCCTGAGGCAGCTGCTCAGAAATCACCGTCTTTTGTGTACAAATAGCCTTCTTTTGTTTATCACAGAACAGTGTATGTTTGTGTGTGTCTGTGTGTATGTATAATTTTTTACAGTACTCACTCCTGTTCTATTATTTATTCTGAACTAGAATTACATAAATGTGTTTTACTTCTGGTAGGAAGGAAATTCTGATTTTTAGTAAATCTGAACAAAAGATATAAATATAGGAGTCTACTGGTAAAAAGCAAGAACTGCATTTCCATGTACCTACCACATTATCTGAAATAGATCAATAAGCATGTTAATTTGTTATAGGTACAAAGGTGTTTAGATACAATGTTAATAAGAATTTAAGATAGGAATTGATGTTTAAAAACATTGATAAACTGTTTACTTTGGTGATTTTTATTTATCTTCGTTAACCCCCTGATAAAACTACCTTGTGTTTTACAAGGTACTGCACCGGATATACTTTTCAATCAAAGTGAGTTAGCATTTGCAAATAAATAATATAATGATACTAATACAGTTGCTATATACTACCTAGCAGGTCAACCCAGTCTCTGTTTTTTCTTATAAACTTTTTTAGTTGTTTGTCTTAGTTTGCAGTGCCCACTTCTATTATTTCAGCTATATTCTGTGTTAAAACTGGTTTAATTTTGAAAGATCCATCATAAAATTACCTCTGTAAAAGCTGCCGACTCTTCTTGGAACAGGGTCATTATAGAGTATTCTATTTTCTTTAGTAGATGCTCCATCTTCTGTGTGTGGATCATGATATGTTCCACCCTAAACAGAAGAACAGTCAACTATTTAAAATTAAAGAACATAAACTGATCTGTACTGTTTCTAACCAACGTACATAAGTAAGAAATCCTGAACTCAACTACACACGATTTTCCTGTCATGTAATTAATAACTGCCATTATCAAACCACAGATTATGGAATTAATAATTATTTGTTTTTGTTTTTTTTTCCAAAAGGACAAAAATGGCATTAATAAAATTTTGCCCTTAGTTGTAATTTTAAAGATTTTAGCATGATTCAGACCTCAGATTTTTGCCGTGAATGAAATGCAGTTGTAGCATCTCTGGAGGAATCTTTTCCTGGAGGTCTTGTTAAATTCATTTCTGATGGGATCTGGTCACTCTGCTAATAGCAAATTTTAAAAAGTAAAAAGGAAATGCATATAATCTGTGAAAAATGCAACACTATAGCACTATCTCTTATCAGCTGTTATACAGTAGCACCTAGAGGTACCGACAGTCAAAAAGTCTACTGTACAAATAATAAGAGGTAGCTTCTGAACTTAAAAATTTGTAAGCTAAATAGTTAAGTCAGACAGGATAGAAAAAAGATACCATCATCTCTATTTTACTGAATAAAGTACTTTCTGGAAAGCACTTTAAGCAAAAACTTAAGCATGTCCTTAGAAACAGATATGCACATAATTTGCTGCCAAATATGACTTAACCCCAATCTTAAATGAACCAGATGCTACAATTATTTCTGCAATAAGGACCAGATAAAATTAAATGATCTCTCCAAGACCACACAGGAAATTATACTGAAACCCATATATAAATCTAGAATGTCCAAAATGGACAAAAGGTTAAAAACCAAAAGGATTCTGATTTCAATTCACTGCATAAGTGATCTGCAAAATCTATTTTGCCTTTTATTAATAATGACCTGGCCTCACTGGCACAGATAAAACAACCCTTGAAACTGTGCCATGATGAGAAATGCAGCTAAAAACAATGCTTTAAATTGCAGTTTGGTTCTTCTAAAATTTACAAGAGGCTGAAGCATTTGATTAAATTACTACTTGTGTAACATACCTCTTATCTGTCAGCAGTTAAGCTACAAATAAGAGACAGTAATAGCAACTTGTACTTGATTTTCTTCTGCTTGACCCCTTTTGTGTACATAAACCTAAAAATTAAAAAGAATCTCCCCCCGCCCAAGTATTTTACTGAGACATGTAAAGCCCCAAAACTAACACTGAACATCTTTTTTTTTAAATCCCTTTCAAAGGTTTAAAGCCAGAAAAACAAAGAATGTTTTTTCTTTAAACTTCATAAAATGTGAAGGGAGAGGAAGAAAAGCAGGAGCGAGAGAGAGAGAGAGAAAGGGAGAGAAGGAGAGAGAGAGAAGCAGGAGAAGGGAGAGGGAGAGAAAGCGAGAGAAGAGGGAGGGAAAGATGGAGGGAGAGAAACCAGTAGAACTGAACGGAAAAAATTAATAGGAATATAATAAAGAAACACGGAGAACAATTATGTTATTCTTGAACTTGTGAGTTCAGTAATGTTGAGGGAAGTGAAATTTTCTTATTTCTGATATAGAACATGTCAAAAAAACACATGGGATAGGAGAAAACCCAAGAATTATTTCTTTGTGAAAATGCCTTTATGAGGCTTAATAAGAAGACCGTTAATTCTAATTTGTTTTTGAAACTCATGAAAACAAAAAATAGCTGAAGAGCACTACAGAATAGTATTTTTCCTTTCAGATTTCAGTTGAAATATACATTTAAAAGTAAATTTAAAATTATTTAAAATTAAATCATTTAACGGAAGACTTAAGTTTAAAGATGTTGACTGTAAGAGATAAAGACACACACTTTGCAAATAATTAGAAGTAACTGATTCAAACATGCATCCCAAAGCAAACCAAAATGAACAAAATCATAAGCAATGGGCAGTACATCAGTTTTTCTAATTAAAATACAAGTTTGTCAACCAGCTGTCAAAGAGAAAGAATGATTTGATAAGAACACTGTCTCTACATAATATGAAGTAAAATTAAAATTGCTTATCAAATTAACATGCTTTACATATTGCAGAAAAAGATCCTAATACACTGAAGAGTACAAGGTAGTGTGAGCTTTTATTATCAAAACTCAAATGCTGGTGCTACTGCCCTTTTACAATAACATCTTCAAGAATAAGTAAGACCTAGCTCAATTGAAATGACAGAGAGAGAAAATGACTATACAAAAAAAGAAATAAAACCTGGTTTTGAAATGGAGCTGCTATAATGCCTTTTAAATGGTTATTCTCCTTTAAATTAGACTGTACTTCTCCTATTTTGATGAGATTTTTCTCCCTATAATGAAGAGAGATAAGCCTGAGCGGAGGAGATATGGTAAGTACAAAAATGATGTATTAATGTGCTTAACAGAAAAAAAGATTTATGCCTTTTTTCCGACTGAACTTAAGAGCCACCAAATAACTGAAAACTTCCTATGGTATTTGTAGACTGCTATCAAGTTGGCTACAAATATTTCCTAGCTTTCAAATATTTCTTATTTCTAAGTAGACTAAAGTCTTTTACTCTCTCATTTTAAAACATATTATTTAGACCTTAAGTAATTTTTACAGATCTTTTCTGACTTCCTTCAATTTTGTCAACAAATCTGAACAAGATGTTCTCTCCTTAGAAGTCACTCTACCACAGATACATGTATAAAAAAAGCTCATTTTCTGTACTTCTCTTTGCACCACTTTGTTGCAATCTGCATCAATGCTACAGCAATTTAAAGACGGGGACAAATGCAATCCCCCTGAGTAAAACTTCAGATAATTCAGAAGTGCTGTATAAGGAAGGTAAATCAACTTAAAACTGGTCCTTGCTCTAGACTCATGAAATAATGATCACATTAAAACATAACAAGACACCTAGTGACAGTAATCACTGCATCACTGTTACAGAGTCAGTTAATCAGTGGTTTCTCCACTATAAAATCTCTAGCCTACCCCTGTTATTTATTATACTAATCAAGAGAAATATTGCAGCATTTTTGATATTCCACTAGTAAATTATGGCATTTCAGCCATAATCTCCTGCTGCAGGTGAGTGAAAAACTCACTTCCAAAATATTTAAAATTAGCTTTCATAGCAAAAAGATATGCAAGAAAAAACAAAGCAAAAAAACAAAAACAAATAAGAGAAGGTTAATTAAGGAAAACAATATGGTAAAAATGACATCAGAGAGCATAACCAATGAATAGCAACTCCTTACTACATTTTAACTTCACAGACACATTTGTCTGTTCTCACATTTTAGTACTTTAAAAGAATGGTATTCACAGTTCAAGTTTTGAGTTTTTTTAACAGCCTCTTCCTTCGAGCTCTGACTATTTAGCCTGTCTGAAAAATCTAACATTCCTTGCCTTAACACAACACAAATAAACAAACAACTATGCAAACAAATAAGTAGAAGAGAGAAAGCAGAACACTTTCCCTACATGAAATATACAGAGGAAGGAAAGTCCTCCATTACAGGCAGTATTTTGAACTAACCCTATTAGTATCTTCTGTACAGTCTTCTCGTGAAGAGCCAACAGACCTTGTGAGTGACTTATGCTGCACCTGTGGAGATAACAGTTGCAGGCTGTTTGCTCTGGCTGCCATCCCTTGCCCTACGTTTAAGCCACCCTCTGAGCCCTTTGACCTCACTCTGTCCCGGCTCACATACATAGAGTGTCTATGAGGGCGCTGCTGTGAAGAAAAAGGACTGGTATAACCTAGACCATAGGAAAAAGAATCATGTGGAGCAGACAGCGAGTGAGAATGGCTTCCATCTGGGTGATCTGGCAGTTTTAACTCCTCCATTGTTTTGGAGTGTCTTGTTGACGGTCTTCGGGTGTCCAAGGTACCCTCACTGCTGCGGTTGTTCCTCCCAGATGGACTGAGCAAAGTTCTGTTATCACTGTGTCGGGGAGGAGTTGGACTGGTAGGAGAGTTCAAGTCCATACAGCTGGATGGAAAATATCTACTGTTATTTGGTTCTGCAGCTTGAGCCCTGGCCTCGGAAAGATTGCCCACAGATTTAGAGTCAGTCAGAACCCCGTGGCTCTTTGACTTTGTCCGATACGAAGGACTCTTAGAAGACTGTGGAATAGTATCAATATAGCTATGGCGACTATGCTTATCACCAGGTTGCAGAGTCCCAGTCTTGTTTTGAGAAGTTTCCATAAACGAGTGCCGGTTCTGCTGAGATCTGGTGTTTGACTTCAGGTATTTTGTACCTGGACCATCAGAACTTTTTGAGTCCACATTAAAATCAAATTCTGTTTTTGCCTTTGCTTCCTTTGGACTGAGGAGATGTGGCATGTTATTATTGGATAGATCCTTGTTGCCAGATCCAGGTGGGTTGCTTGATTTTTTTGTATGCATTGGACTATGTGCAGCTCCAGGGAGGTTTCCGTTCAAAAAGCTTTCATTTGTTGGAAGACCCTCTTCTCTTGGCAGGCCAACCCCTAGAGTCTGTATATCCTTGCTGTTTGATCTGTGATGTGACTGCAAAGCAGAACTTTTGCTGGCTTGATTTCTACATCAAAATGCATAAAGAAGGATTAATATACCAGATAACATAGTCATGTATTACTAACCTCAACTTTAATAAAGGCACACTCATGTCAAGATGGAGGTGTCCTTAAAAACACAAAATTTAACTGTAGTGAGATCAAATATTACCAGCTAGACAGCAGGAACGCCCCTAGAATAACAGATTTGCAAGTGTTAGTACATTGTTGTTTCTTATTGGCTAAATCCTGATGGAGAAATTCAGCTTTGGTTAACGTTTTAAAATATAACATCAAAAATTCCAACATATACATTTGCATGTTCATACGTGTGTGTGAATAATATATATGTAGATCACTAATGTAAGCACTAATCATTATGAGAGTTAGCTATATATCCATTGAAAGAACTCTTAAATACATCTGGCATACCAAAGTTAAGGTGGAACAATCAAACATGCCAACACTGACAAAAAAACCCTACACAATCAATGCTCCATCAGCCAGGTAATGGAGGTGTGAGGATGGGAGGGTGAAAAATAGAGTATATTGTGCTGGTAAAGACATCCAAAAGGAATGTGCCCGAGTTTAGTGTGGCCTAGCAAGCCCTATAGGACAACCAGGTCTAACACAGGAACCCTGACCTCTGCAGAACTCAGCACTATCCCAATTTTTGGCATACTAACTCATCCCCAAAACTGTACCAGACTTGCTGGAACCAGATGGACTTGGTGCAGGGCCACTCAATATCTTTGTTGTACATTCCAGCTCTCAGGGTTTTGGAATTACAGGACTATTATGGGATCATGAGTTGGTTCTGCAAACATTCAGCTTGAGTTTAGGAGGATTTATTAGCTCAGGTCTTACGGCATATAAAAACAGTTCTGCTTCTGGACTTATGCTAGCCCTGGAAACAGTGCAGACATGACTAAACAGAGCTGTGTCTGTGCCCATTAGCCTTGATGGACCAAGGCTGGTTTAGCTCAGAGCTAACTTACTTATCTCTGCATCTAATTCCATCATAATTTAGAATTCAGATATACTACTGAGAAATAAACTGAGAGATGACTGTTTAGACAAGTTCATACCTTTGTTGACCTTGTTAATCATAACTGGATAATGCTTCTGTATCACCTACTTTCAGTGATCTAATTATGTGCTCTATTATAGTTCATATAAATTTAGCAATTTTAATGTCAAGTTAAAATATTTTTTAGTTAAAAGGACAGATATCTTCCTTTACTTTTAGCTTAGAGATATAAGGAGTCTAGTAATTTTAAATCAAGCAGGTAGGCAAAGCTTTGTATTAGACAAAAAGTTTCCAAAGGGCCCAGGCTTTCCTTTCTGATGCCTTGGCATCAGAACGGCAAAACTTCTATCCTAAACATTTACAAGGGCAGCTAAAACTTTTTGGTGTCTATCTCAGAGCCAGTAAAGATTGTAAATGCCATAGCCCCAGATCTTAAAATGAGGAATATTTTTTTGGATTTCAGAGGAGAAGCTAAAGAAAAAGCCTAGAGGTCATCTTCTAAAGCGTGCAGAACAATCCTAGGCATGTCTAGGATTAAAAGCAGCTATTGTTCTGCACGCTTTAGAAGATCAGCTCTAGTAAATCTTTTGTTAGAGGAACAACATGAGGCTCTCTGCACTGAAGAATTTCCTTGAACAATATGGAACAGTATGGTTCCACAACATGGAATGATATATGTCTGTATATATCTATCTTAACGTGCCTAAAGTGTTGAACAACTACTTTACTTTTCTTGAAGATGATGTTGGATTTAAGCATGACAGGAACTTACTCACTGGCATAACAAATGACAGGTACGATGGTCACATGACTGCATTTACCTGTTAGATAACGTGTTGCTGTCTGCATGGTAAGGTTTTCTCTTAGTTGACCGCGAAGGTGAACTTCCACAGCGATCCAAGAGTCTTTGAGTTTGAAACGAAGGATGGTTCAAACATTGTTCTGTCAAATACCTATCTGCAGGATCTAGCTTTAGTAAGTTCTTTGGAAAACAAATCCCAGAATTTAAGTGTTAGTATCTGTATTTGCATCAGCAAAAACTAAAAGGAAGCAAAGAACATTATTGGGATAGTTTTTTAATCTCCAGATTTTCTGTGATTAGACATAACTGCCAGAATAATTTAATGTTATATTACTAAATTACATATAACACAAGCAAAATAAACACTTTCAAAATACTATGTTCTATCTATGAGTGGAAGGTCTCAAATTTATTTACCATGAATATTATTACTTTTTTTTTAAACATACTTTTCAGGATATACCTTACAAGAATATTGTTTGGAATGAAAAACATTAAATTTACCTGTAGTAAAATGGTATCAATGAAATAGGCTTTATAAACATAAACAGAACAAGCATATGAACAGAGCATTCTTATTAACACAAAAATATTCTTTTGAATATAATATTATTAAAAATAAATGATTCCGATTTTTACTTCAGTAGGGGTTCAAGTCCATCTATATTTTTAAAGACTCATCTAAACTGTTTAGAACGTGCTCAGAATAACATCTGCCTTACAATTTTTTAGATCTGTTATGTTTCTGAACAAAGACACTTTCTKACATGTAGAGAATGAACATTATATTATAACATTAGAAACCAATGGGTTGGGTATTTTGAGAAGTTAGAAGTTTCTTGCAGAAACTTAAAAAGTTGGAATATTTCAACATGCATGATTGTGAGCAAGGATAAAAGTTTGAATGACTATTAAATACCAAGAATAGCTATTTTTAAGGGTTATATAAACCCTTTTAAGGGTTGAATAAAGAACAGCCTTATGTATATATGTGCGTGTGTGTGTGYGCACACACGCACCACTTACATACACACACAAAAAACTGTATCTACATATGCATTAAGGTAGTATTTAATCACTTAACCACACACTAGCTTCCCTTCACAGGCTTGATCCCTGCATTTCAAAATGGAAAATGCTCAAGAAACAAAGCAAATATTCAACATTTCTATGCAGTTTCAGCATAAGATATGTAGCATCTGTCTTTTCCAACTGACAAAACATGCACTGAATCATTAATTTTTTCCTAACTTTTTTTCTGCTCATCACTACAGTATCTCAAATGGCCTAAACAAACATGAGAAGGCTACAAGTGTGACTTTCACATTCCTGCTTAGATGAGAGGATGTTTAGAGGCTAACCTCAAGTGCCTTTACACTCACTTGTAGAGCTTGGGCCACAAGCAAGGAGAACTAAAAGTCCATGGACAATCACAAGGCTGTGAACATGACTGGAAGCACAAAGAACTGGTGGGAGAGCACTGGAACATGGTCGGTGATGGGTATGGCTGGCTTCAGAAGGATGCGGTGTGGGGAAAGAAGAGTGGTACTCTATATAAATGGGTTCCTGGATTGCACCAATTATGAAACAGAAAGTGTGTCTGCAGACAGTTTCTGGGACAGGGTTATAAGAGAAAGCTATATTTGTTATGTTATAGTGGAGGTTTGCTACAGACCATGTGTCCAAAAGGATGAAGTGGATGACTTTCCGTAACAACAAGCAGAAATTTCCTGACCACAGGCCCTTATCCTCACAGTGGATTTAAACTATGCAAACATCCAGCCTCTGCAGACAACCAATGAGATTTCTAGACTATGCTGGTGACAATTTCCTAATGCAGCTGTTGGACAGGCCAACCAACCAAGGGGTGGACTGTACTCTACTTGACCAGTTGCTCATCAACAGTAAAGAACTGGTGACAAATCCGGTCAAACAAGGCAGCTTGGGTTGCAGTGACCCTGAGGTGATTAAGCTCAGGATTCAAAGAAAGGGTGGAAAGATAAGCAGCAGGGATAGGACCCAGGACTTAGGAGAGTATATTTCAACATCTTTAGGGGATTGCTAGGCAGAATCCCCTGAAAAACTGTCATCAGAGGAAAGGTGTCCAGGAAAGTCAGCTGGTTTAAAAAGAAAAACCGAGAGTTCGGGAATAAACCATCTCATTGTACAGAAGACTGCAAAATTTGGCAGGTCAGCTTGACTAAACAAGGAACTTCTTAATGAACAAAAATGCAAAAATGGAGCATGTAAGAAGTAGAGTCAAGGACAGGATACAAAGGAAGAATATAAAAGCACTGCTTTGGCACAAAAGGGATGAAATTAGGAAGGCCAAAGTCTGGAGCTAAAGCTGGAGCTATAGCAAGCAAGGAACATAAAGGGTAACAAGAAGGGATTCTACAAGTGTTCTAGCAGCAAAGGGAAGTTCAGAGAAAATTCATGTCTGTTGCTGAATAGGGGAGACAACTGAATTGCAGATGAAATGGAAAAGGCTGAAATACTCAATGTCTTGTTTGCCCAAGTCGTCACAGGCAAAGATTGCTCCTAAATTCCCAAATGCATGCTTGCATAACGGCATGGTTTGGGAAGGAGAGGGGAGGAAGGGAGCAACAAAACCATGGGGCCAGATGGATGTCTCCTGTCTAGAGCAGTAAAATTCAGGATTACCCAACTTGGATGCCTCTTCACTCATCTAGACCACAAATGCCCTATTTAGAGATATATCAAGAACTCACAGCTTCAGCTGACATAAGTGGAAGCTTAGGTTATTCAATAATCTAGTAATCAGACCTGAGGTTCCTGGGAATGCAGATAATGTGGAACACACCAAGTGCGGGCATGTGTCAGACTGCCCAGTGTCTGGAGAAGAGACAGGCATAGAGCAAAGTATGTGCAGCATTTATAGCACGCAACTTAACCACACATCTCTTCTTTTCTTGTAGTATTTTGCTCAATCTTTAGCAACTTTCCAACTTCTGAAATAAACAATATAGGTTAACACACAAATATCCCCTCTACAGAATCCCTGACCTTTTTCACAGAAATGTTGAAAAGAATTACTTAAATAAAAGTGGAATGGAATTACTTGGAAACCTATGTTCCCTAAAATTCAAGTGCTTCATTTTGCAACTTTTGTAACTTTTAAAACACAGCAAAAGAACCCAGAAGACACTGAGGTGTAACATATAAGAAATACGATAAAACAAAAAATAAAAACAAAACCCGAGCATGCATAACAATGGTCTGAAGAATGATCTTCAAACTGCCGTTCCTCAATATATGCTACTAAAGCTTGAGCTACACTTAACTGCAATGCCAAGAAAAAGCTATTATCTGTGAACTACAAAATCGAGGAGAATGTATAATACTGAAACAAGCAATTATATATACCCAAGGAGCCTAATTTTGCAGACTACATGAAACCAAGACAAAAAACTATGCTGACTCTTTTTATAAGGCAGTGAGATTAAATGAAAGTGATTTGAACTGATCGTGTTAAAGGAAACACAAGAACAACTCTGGTGGATTTCTACCGATTACATCAATACTTTTAAAGGCAAGTACAAAGCCAAGTATACCCCCAAACATATGACTTCTGGTTTCCAAGACAACTGGCACAGATTGGCTTGGGATCACACAATTCATTCAGAGTTGATTAGCCATATCCGCACTTCATAATATTTGTCCCAGATTGCCTTTAACTCTTAGATGGCACCCCTGTGATTCTAAAAACATAATTTCTGTTATTGTGATGTTTATTCAGCTTAGTGGGGCTGAAATAATGGGAGGATTGTGCTGCAGCTTACCATTATGATATTTTTACAGAACAATGCTGAGAATGCATTGCATACCCAGGAATATGGCACGAATACATAGCAGAATATTTCACAGCATGGGACCTTTTCGGAAGGAGCCAACTTCTCCAGATCACCTGTAGGAAACCACCTCAGAACCATATCCTAGTGTGGCCACAGGGAACTAGCCGTTTTGTTCCAAAACTGGAGTGGAGAGCAACGTAACGAACAGGCTGTGTAGAGGTGAGCAGCAGCCAGCAGATTAAGAGCTCAGATATATAAACAAATTACTGTGCATCAACTTCATCTCTGACAACTGTCCATGCCCTCCTGCTTATCCAGCAACAAATGCACAACTCCTCAGGTAAGCGTAACCCTCTTTCAGTGTGGATTTATCTAAATTTATCACAGGCTGAACACTCGCACTTCAGCATTACTAGAGTAACCTGTGCATCTGAATGGTCGTCAGTGTCAATGCATACTGGTGCAAATATTGGTGACTCTTTTGTTTGGAATATACTTTGTTTATCAAATCAAACAAATTTGAACAGACTCTCCTTGGCATTTGCAAAGGGTATGTTCCTGATTTCTTGGAAATATCAAATCCTTGCTGCAAACAATGGTAATAACAAAATATTCCAAAAGGAAGTTTTTCAAAAATATTTTTAAATGTATTATGTTAGGAAAAAAAGATAAGTCACATCTTTCCCTACACATTACAGGAAGAAAATAAATACATTTTCCTACCTTCATAAGGTCAAGTAATACACCACTTAAAATTCCCAAGTATCTTCTCTCCAAAGACTGTGGATGATTGACTGCAGGGAACTGTAAAAGTAATTTAGCATAAATATACAGAGAAGGTAAACAAGGTATACATCAATACAACCTTTCAAAAAAGAGAAACTACACAGTCAGTAAAGGCATATAACTTAATGGGAATCATGTGGAATCATATGTGCTAGGAGAGTCACAGTGCTTTCTGAAACATTACAAACATTATGGCGAAAGAAATAACTGATGTACCATATGCATCTAGTCCAGCAAGCAAAGTATTCCTGATTAGGAGGGTAATCAGCAGAATTTCTCACAAACGAAAAATAATCAAGTTAGATTTATAAATATGTTTGTGGCATTATGACTGACAAAGGGTGGGTGGTTTAAAATAGATTAAGAATTAACATAAGTAATATTCCTCCCCCAAAAAAGGATTAAAAATAGCTTTGAGATACTTTCATTGTTTTGCATATATAGTATTAACTAAATATCAAAGATTAACCAACAATTCCAAAATGTTTTTAGGGAAAAACTTCAAGAAAACAGCATGGCAACTATGCAGAGATTTAAGGTTCAGCATTACTCCTTTGGTCGAGCTGCAGTAAGAACCGGCAACACCATGAGAATTACTGCACGCTGCTGGAGGGCATCTTTGTCAGCTACCGTCTTGACAAAACCTGATGAAGGCAGTATTTGAAACTAGTCCTAACTGTCTGGAAAGAAGACAGGCAGGCATGATTTGAGGAAGGAAAAAATAAAGTACAGAATTGCTTTTGTTGATTTTTTTGTTTATTTTTATTTTAGATTCTTATCATTGTCTTCTGGAACTTAAAGGTGGGATATTTGTACTTTAAGATTTTATGAAGGCTTTCCAGATGTTTTCCAATACAGAAGTATGGCTGGACATTCCAAAGGAATATAGTAATAATGTTAAAATAATTCAGTAAATTCATTAGCTGAATAGTCAGAACAAGTAGAGTTGCAGAAAACCAAATGAATGCTGTAAAGTACAGTGTATATTCTCGCAGCTGCATTCTTTCCTAAATTTGAATCATTGTATTTTTCATATCAATATTAATGCAATCATTTCCAACAAAACATTCTAATGTAAACCACTTGGTGCTTTGATAGAGGTTACAAAAATATTCAGTAAGTCTATGGTGCCAAATATAGCCAATTTTTTTTTTAATTAGACAGGTAAATGAGGAGAAAACATTATATTGGATTAAAAATTTCCCCTGACAAAGTTAGGTACTCTTACACTGGATCACAAATCCCTGGTCAACAGCCACAGCTTTTGACTCAGACTAAAGACTCCTTAAGTAACAGCAATGGTGAAAGAAGCAGTAAAAAGAAAGACAAGAAAGAATAAACTCATTGGTATATTAAAACGAGAAGCTAGACAAAACAAGCAGACTTAGATACACCATTGATTTAGAAGAACTGATTTGAGAAGTCATCTCAGTTATGAAGACAAGATAGCCCCTCAATCAGCACAGGACATCCAACATATACAGAACATCCAGTTTTATTAATTTGAGCTCCTCCAGATTACTGAGGTTTGTCACCAACTGATCTTGCTTGATATGTAAACAAGCTGAATAAACAAATTAAATGAAAAGAGAACCTCTTCTTCCTTTTAATCAAATGAAAGAAAATTTGTTCAACATTTCATTGCTATACCATAATGTCACATACAACAAGTTGAAAAGAAACAAACAACAAAGATCGAATCCCAGGGCATGGCATGCATTGAACTCACAACAAACAAAATGGATAAACTGATTTCAGTGAGGTAACTTGAAATTTAAAAGCTAAGTATATATGTCAGTGTTTTCAGAATTAGAAATAAAGGCTGGAATTCCAAGAGGGGCATAAACCCCCCCCCCCCAAAAAAAAACCTCCAAGAACCTCATGGGTCCTAACTGATGCTGATTTTAGAGAAAACTGGGCATTTCAATACCAGAGCAGATTTGAGGGAAGAAGAGAAGAGAAGAGAAGAGAAGAGAAGAGAAGAGAAGAGAAGAGAAGAGAAGAGAAAAGAGAAAAGAGAAGAGAAAAGAAGAGAAAAGAAGAGAAGAGAAGAGAAGAGAAGAGAAGAGAAAGGAAAAGAAAGGAAAGGAAAGGAAAGGAAAGGAAAGGAAAGGAAAGGAAAGGAAAGGAAAGGAAAGGAAAGGAAAGGAAAAGAAAAAGAGAGAGAAAAGAGAAAAAAGGAGCCTATTGGCATTAATCACAATATATCCAAAACTATAGAACTGAGATTAAGGTTTGTAATAATCTCTAGAGTAGCACATGACAAACCCTGTTAGCAGTATTTTATCCATCTAGATATCAGCAAATATGTGCAGATGAATCCACTACGATGAGCCTGTGAGTGCAGTTTACACTCCTCAAAATTATTTTTCAAAACAAAAGACATATACTTTTTTTTGTGGGAAAAGAGCAATGCATCCAGACACTTTGTTTACAGTTCCCCGAGCTGTGCTATTTGCATAACAGACACAAGTTCTTCATTGTGGCCTAGTTTGATCCCATCAACATTCTAACTATGTATTTTCTAAAAAATCCTTTCGAGCTAACTCATGAAAGCAAAAATACTGACAACAGGGAACATGCAGCATTCTTGTCTTCCGGCACTCACATTTACCCCAGCGCATAAAAGCCATCACCGTATGTCCAAATGGGCTTGAGTCATACATAAAATATACCCACATAAAATATTGAGCTATGTTTAAAATAGCTGAAAACATAAGAAAACAAGAAAATTCAGGTCAGTGATTATGACACCAGACAACAAAAAAATGACAAATATGCAGACAACATTGTAAGTGGAAGTTTGCTAAACGTTTGGACTGAAGTGTCAAAGAGCAGGAAGTCTTAAAGATCCTTACTGCATTACTTTTACCTGTTCTCACTTACATCTCCCACATCTTCCCAACTCTCACTCACATCTAGGGAATTTTCTCTACAGCCAGGTGCACATATTTACACACACACGCCTTCCTCACAGTAAATACTAGCTTCAGACCTATGCTTTAATGAGTAATGCAGTACAAACACTCATTTCCACAAGGCTTTTTTATTTGGAAGGAGAATACATTCCGTGCGCTCTGAGCACATGTAGACGTGCTGGATTCACTATCATGAATCACTTCCCCTTGTGTGTACTGGCACCACTTCTCACAAATTACATTATGTGAGCTTTGAAGGAAAATGAAAGAAGATTAGTTTGAATATGCTTGTTCCTACATAGTCTCCGTGCTACTTATCCTTCTTTTTACTTTGCATCCTTTTAAAGTGGTTTACCAGTGATTGAGCTATTCTGCAAGTTCAAGACTGCTATATTGATCTTAGACAGCATCTTAAGTGAGCCAAGCTTTCCATGCTTCTTCCACCAGTTTGCATGAGGCAAGTGGGTTTTCAGTAGATGCTGCACCTTGTTGAAAGTGGAATATTCTAAACAAACCCAAACCATTTAACCCTTCTTATCAAGCTTCTCTTCGACCTATCCAAGAGGGTAATATTTTTGTCTTCATGTAGAACGACCATTATAAAGAAGATCATACATCTGGAATAATAAGGGAAACATGAAGATGTGCTAAAGCCATGTAAAGCTGTTCTATGAGATTGCTATCCACTGGGATGGTTCAGGTTCACCAGTTTACTTATACCTTATTTGTTGAATAATATCTACAGCTCTACACTAAAGGTATGTCTTCCATAAAGGTATGAGCCCATTAATACTTTTTAATCCTGTATTATTTTATGTCCTTGGGTCTTCAAAATGCATGGATGCTCTCTGCCTGAAAAGGACAGAAAGAAGGACCACTAATCCTCAGGAGGGGGAAAAATTGTGCATGCATATGCATGGAAAAAATGAGGAAGGAGGGGAGAGGGAAAGTATGCAAACATGTATCTGTATACATGTATATGTGGTGCCGCAGTATTTGAATTTGAATTTTTAAAATCCTGTGCTACAATATGGTAGTAATTGCAGTAATGGTAATGTAGGGATTCACAAAGTCTAGAGATAAACCTATGGATAAACAATTCAACATCATGGGCTGGTTTCTATCTTGAGAAAAGCCAATGTCGGATCCAGCTTGTAAACAACATTTGCATGACCACAGCATATATAGCATATTTTCTATCTGCTATGCACCAGAACATCTTTAAGTATTAAGCACTAAGTTACATTCAGAATTATTTTTTAATCCTGTCTTCCGGTGTGGAACAAAATTTTCCCATGAATTAACTAATGAGTATCATTTTGAACCAATATTTTTGCAGTATTTTTCACATTTAAGCCATTATTCAGACTTCAATTAAGTATTTTAAAATTACTTTCTATTAGAACACATAGAGATGAGAAAATATGGTCCAACCCACTGCTTTAAAACAGTATCAAATACATACAGGACATTGCAAGAAATGCTTGTCTAAACTGTTTTTAAAAACCTCCAATGACAGAGGTTCTGCAAACATGATCAGAAACTCTGACGGATTACCTAACCTTGTAGCTAAATTAATTATCCTAACACCTTAAGCCAACTACTTCTTTTTCTACCATCATCAGCTAAACCCAATTTATGGCAACCTTTAGCACATTTTAAGACAACTATGTCCCCTTCTTTCTCTTTGTCCTTGCTTCTCTCAGTTTTTTCTTTTACAGAGTAAAACTTAAAGCTCCACAGGTGAAATCTTTTAAAACCTCTATGTAATTTTTTTTTAGCATATTCTCTACATCATGTTAAAAACTGGACAGCTTCTTCTAAAACATTATTATGCTGTATGCATTCAAATCATGATCCAATATAACCCATCATATTTTTTTAACAATACAGTACTCCTGCCTTATCAGTTTTTTTCTATTTTATATTTGTGTATTCAATTTTTAATTTTCAGATGTAATAGTTATGTATCTCTTTATTGGATTTTACATTAGCAATTTCAGGCCAATTATCAAGATTGGAAAGTCACCCTTCTAAGCAATGTTAATTAAAAAAATGACAACCAAAACTGAATTACAAGAAAACAGAAGTACAATCACTGACTAGGAGTTATTAAAGACAACAGAGCCATTACTTATATACTGCTTTTGGGCTCTTGCCACATTGTACATCCCAACTTGAGCAGTTTCAACACACCAGTGAGTCTCTGCCAATACAGGATATTGGCAAACCCCTGAAAAGGGAACAATGCTGTCAGTGGGAAGAGATTCTTTTCTTCATCACGTAGCTTACACCAGCTCACCCGGTAACGTAAGCCAAATGGCAGAAAGTTCTTCTGTCATTGTAGCAGCACCCTTGGCCCAAACTTGCTGACACAGCAGCCTTAGAGAGCAGGTGTGAATTTTTCACACCCTGAGCTATGCCACTAAACTTCATAGTGCAACTGTGGCAGAGTAATGCTAAGCTGGGTATAAATGCTAACCTCCATGCCAAAAAAGTCAAAGAAATGAAAGTAAATTTATAACCCACTTTTAACAGTAAAATAAACATATTTACACAACTTAATACTGGTGTAACCAGAATGCTACTTATGGATTACAAATGCCTTATCATCTAAATAGCCTACTTACAAAGAAATGCATGCAATAGATAACACTAAACACAATCTAAATGAAAGAATCTTCATGGTATCAATGACAATAGGGCAAATACTGTGTGAACAAATTACAAAAAGGACAAAGCTTTCTCTTACCCGCAAGCCGTGGAAGCGAGGGTTGCTGTAGAAGAGCTTCATCTGCTCAGCTGGCAGAGGGCCTAGCACCTTCTGAATGGTAAAGAGCTGGTCAATCTCGCTCTCGCCGGGAAACAAGGGCTGCCCGTCACTCAGCTCCCCCAGGATGCAGCCTACTGACCACATATCCACTGCCTTTCCATAGGGGGCTCTGAAAAGCAAATGTACAATGTTTTCCGCCCACTGACACTACTTCATCTTACTAAGCTATTTGAGTTTATTGGCCATATTTTCTACGGCCTGCTTTCTTGCAACACAGAAAAATTAACTTTGATATTAAAGAACAGACCTCAAATATGAAGTCCTCTGTTTCTGCACCAGATTATCTGATGTATTCCTGTTTGGAAAGGCAGGGCTGGAATTCTCAACTGCTCCCTGGGATTTGGTTACCTCTTGTGAAAAATTTACCTACAAGAATATCTTTTTGATTTGGAAGCATTTATCATTTAAAGTTAAACTAGCACTAACTTCCATTCTCACCAGGGGTTAATGACTGTGTTGTATTTCTGTATTGCATTTTATTTTTCCATTGTGCTTAATAAGTGGATCGGCATACTGAATTTGGCAACTGAGAGAACAGAAATGATAAGCAATCTTTGTTCTAGCATTCAGCATTCATACAGTGGAATTTTAATTACAGAGAAAACAGAATGCCTCTGAAACTATTCATGAGTTGAAAAACACACGTTAGAACACAAGGAAAGCATCATAAAATAGATAATTCTTGTACTGGAGAAAAGCCACAGGGTGGGGCTTTGGGGAGAAATTGTGGTGGGTGGTCTTTGTGTATGCAGGCAATGTAGCGGGGAAAATGGCACTTGGTATTTCAAACTACTGATGATGGAAGGTGCTAGGTCAGCAGTGAGGAGATGGAGGGAGTCCTTGTTTGAAACAGAACTAAGTGATGTGAATGTTAAGAGTGGAAAAGGCTATGCCAGCTTTTCTTGGGAAGATAGTATGGAAGTACAGGCACTATGGATTGCTACAGTCAGGAGAGACTACAGGCTTGAGGATGGTTTGCAAGGCAGATAGGGTAGAAAATTGGAATACAGAGAATGGAAATCTATATGAAAAGGAGAGGGTGGTAGACTATGGCAACATTCAACCCAGAGGCACAAACACTGAAGAAGCACAGAATCTCTCTTGGACAGTTTCTGATTTTCACTCTGAGGTTCAGTTCCTTGGTGTGTTTCTTTAATAGCACACCTCAGTCACACACAGCTAAAGCATTACATGTTTTTGGCTTTTAACGGCTCCTGCTGTAGACCAAAACAACTCATTTTCTGTATGCCTGAGTTCTTGCTTGTTGGATTTTAATTGTTCTGTAAACATTAACTTATTCCAAAAATCTTTTTTGGATGCTTAGGTTTTGAGCAGAATTATGGGAGAATTCTTCTGAGGTCAAAGAAAAAGCATATAAAAAGAATAAAGACTGTAATAAAGGCTGAATAGAAAACATATTTTATTGATTCTCTTTTTGAAACTTGCACTCAACCTCTGTTTCAAGAGACTTCAAGGTTATAGCTGGCCTGCTTTTTTCTGGGATGTGGCAACACTTGGAGTTGCAGGTGACAAATCTAATCCTAAATCTAACCCCCTTGCTTCTTCCATATGCTGATGGTTAAAAGATGGCTAGCGAGAGAAAACCCTTAGACAGAAAAAAGAATCTGCCTCTTCCCTATTGGTTACTCATGATTAGTTATGTCTCTCTATAGGCAGGGCACATGGCCAAGGGACCCTGAAACCCTGGTGATCAGTTGAGTAGGTTAAGGTGAGAAAGCTAGTTTCTAGCTGGACAAAAGCCTGAAGAAAATTATAGGCCTACTGAGGTGCCTGCTGTCAGAGCCAAGGCAGCTAGGAAAGCTGAAGTAGGATGCCAAAATTTCAAGAACTGTTTGCCTTTCAGAATTTGCCATGAGACACTGCAGTCCTTTCACAAACAGAATGACCACAAAATCAAAATTTGCCCCACTGGAATAAAGTACTGGCAACAAACCAAAAGCAGCAAAGCAGAGCATGCTGAAACTCCTGAAGTATTACAAGAACAATGGTTCTGTAGGCCATTAATTCCTTTTAGTAATCTGGAACAATGACTGAGGATTTGCTGAAAGACTAAATGTTCTTTCTTTCCTTCTGTGATGCTGCTAGTCTAATTCACCCATGAGGTCAGGTCTGAGGCCAGAGCCAAGGAAGGACCAGCTGGACCAGTTGCAAGGACTTTGCAAAATGCAACACACAGACTCCAAAGCCAACGATCTGTTCTTAAAAAATTCTGTACCTGAAAGCAAAAAAGTTTGTGAAAGTGTAACTAAGAAACAGTTACCTTTTTAACAAGACTGAGAAAAATAAGCACAGCTTTATTAGCAACTCTTTGAATAGACAGGCTCCTCTACTGTGACATGTGAAGTGGGAAAAAGGTAGACTGCTGCAGGCTAGGGCCTGGAGACCAAGCTAGGGCTAGAATTGAGGAATGGGCTAAAACCCCAGTAAGGCAGTGACCAGTACCCTTCCTCGCACACAGGAATAAAAGAAGTTGAATTGCAATTTAAGAAGTTTCCGTTACATGCGCTGTAGTCAAAAAAGCAGCAACTGTCCACTTCTTATAGCAACTAAACTGGAAATATTTTGTTTGGGAGTCTCCTGTTTTACTGACTGTAAAGATCAGTCTTCTCGGGTCACAAAGGGAAAACAATGCAAGAATGTTCCAGCTGGATTAGTGAAATAATTCATTTCTGTATGATACAAAGACCACAAATCAGAAATACCATAATCTATTCTTGCCCAAATTAGACTAGCAATTTGGTATGCCTTAAAATCTGCTGGTATTTAGCAATCTTTTATAAACAAAGCATACAGAGTACTCCACTAACTGTTACCTGAGGCTCTTCAATGTGAGCAGATTTTGGATGCTCTGTGAATAACTGGGCAGCTATTTCTTTCCTCATATGAAATTCAAGTATTTGAACTTCTCTATTACAACACAGAATCCTCTCTGGGACACAATTCAAAGTTTGAAAAAGTCAAGAAGTGTTTGGTAAAATATAAATATTTAATAATCCTGGGAAGACTTCCAAATCATAGATGCTTATAAAGATTTGGTAAAATAACAGGGGGAGGGCAAATGGGCAAGAGGAGTGTCTGGGAAATAGAATAGGATTGCCAAGAAACAGACATTACTTGTGCCAGAAAAACTTGGCATTAAAAAGTACACCAGCAAAGTTGAAGTCATTTTCATTAAATACACATACCTCCCCTTTCTCTACAAGCTAATCAGATAAATTTAGTCAATTATATGCATCCATGATTCCTGATAAATTTCCTTGGGTTAACAAAACAGTTTTGAAAATTTCAGGTCAGATAAATACTGTGTATGTCAAGTTTTTCATGTCTTTCCTCTTAAAACCTAATCATTAATAAAGACAGAGAATAAAATGCTATATAAATAAAAAGGCCACTATTGATGGTTTTCCCCAAGTTTTTTAAATAAATATATACTTTCTTGGATGTTTAATAATATCTGTTTTCTCCAAAAGATGAAAAACTCAGCTTTGAGGTTTTTAATGGCAACTTTAACATACTATTCTGCATATAACAATGCAAATGCATACTAATTTGATTAAGATTAGCAGAGCTCTTTAAATAGTGGGATGACTTTATTGACAGAATAATTATTATCTTATGCTTTACCTATTCAAGAAATGTCTATTTTCTAGTTCAGTATTAATCAAAGGTTCCACAAAGACCTATTTCTCAGCAGCATGAAACATTTGGCTTAAAGCTCCTCTTTGACTGAACCTGTGGCTACCAGTTCTTTATTTCTAGAATATGTATATGAAAGTATGTATATGTTATACACACAGGAATTGAATTGTACAGGAGTGTTTTGCTCTCATGAAGTTTAAAAGAAATGCACAGTAAAACTTGATAGTAATGGAAAGACCACATGCAGTAAAACTTCAGTTATTTTTCTCCCTTCCTTTACCCTTTTGGGTCCTATGAATTTATTCATATAATATTTGAAAACCTATTTAGCCTTGCAAGGTAGGAAATCCCTCATTTTACAGATGATAAAAGAGAAAAAATTAAATCGTCTGGCTGAGGCTACTCATGCAACTACTGCTTGCACAGGTAGCGTGACACTAGCTGTTCAGTGCTTTATTAAAGTGATTCACAAAGCCTCCTCCCACAAATTCTTCCTGACCACTTAAAAAGCTAGCACCATCTCTTTGTGCCACTTCAGCAGTGATCATGATCAATAATTCATGTCAACTTACTGGAAATGAACCAAAATACTTCATAAAAAACTGAAAGTTTCTTTTAGTCTACCCTTTAAGTCAACTACAGTTCCCCATATGTAAATCTCACAAAAGGTACTTGACAAAACGCAAAGAATTAGCCAAGATTTATATGTCATGGCTCTTCTAGAACCTGTACTTACCCAAGCAAGAGTTCAGGAGAGCGGTACCATCTCGTAGCCACATATTCTGTATAGTTAGCATTGCTTCCCTCGGAGAGATTACGAGCAAAGCCTGTGAAAGAAACAATAAATGTGAAAGATTATATCCCATTTTCAATAAATATGCATCCCACTACCGATTTTGGCAATAAGAGGTCACACCTATTTAAATAGAAACAGTTTACATCCCCTAGTGCACAATGATGTCTCCAGGGATTGCAAATGTTTGCTGAAACACAGGCTTTTATTGATGTAACACTGAATGTCGGCATGCTTGCTTTAATGACAAGTTTACTTCTGCACTGTCCTCAGAAGTCTATGGCATTTTGCCATGACTTTTGGTGCTTTGCCATAATAGAAACAGATTGATAAAAATTACTTGTCAGTATGCCACTCAGGCTACTGAAACACGGCCACTAAATTTCATTGTGAGGTGCTTTTTGCAGAAGACTCTCCCTCTTTGATTTTAACTTTCATATGAGACTAGCACAGTCCACCTTACTTGGCAATGAATGTCATCATTTCCCCACAACTACAAAAGGCAGGAGTCTGAGCAAAACTGCTATATATCTACATATCATGCTCCACTGGTGTAAGCCTCCCATCTGCTTTAGCATCACATTCAAAGCAAGGCTCTCAGTGAATTTACAGTCAGAACCCAAATCTAAAATAACTTCCTCCTCCACATCATTTTGTTAAGAACCAACAATTGCCTAGTTATTTACAATTGTACCAGAGGCTGACTTTTGTCCTAAGGCGTAACAGCTTAGAAGACTGACACAGAGAAGAGGGCATATACTGGAAAATCCAGAGGTAGGAATAATTTAATTTTGTTTTCATTCCCTCTATTGTCAATTTATAAAGTCAGCTGAGCACCACAGGGATGATGTTATTAGATTCTTCACTTAGAAGTACTACAGGGCAGATGTTGTCATTATTTTTAGAAAAGTATCACGGATCCTGCTGTTTTCAAATAAGCAATAATAAGGTGAGACTGAGGTCAGACAGAGCTCAGCAGCAAGACTCTGGATGTGTATGTTCCTTACTGGAGCTCAAACTGAGACAAATTTGGGGGGCTGAATTGCAGAAGCAACATTTTAAAAATGCTTTTTTACTGGGATGTGGCATTAAAACTTGATCCAAAATTCACTTCAGTCAGATCACTGGGGGTCCTTCTATTATTTCCTAAGTGATGAAGAAAGAATAAAAATTCTAGAGTCCTGCAGAGGTATAAGGCATAATTTCATTTTCAGAATCAGTAAGTGCTACTTAAATGCAACAGTCATTTTTCTTTATTTCCAAGTTCTTACACAGAAACTGCCAAGAGCGCTTTTCCTACACAACTATGATTGTAAGGTTGTGGGCTTTTTTTATTCTGAAAGTGAATCTCATTTGACAGCTTAGTCTGAAGGAGTCCAGTCACACTGACCCCTGTGGTGCACTAATTTCCTTGATGTTGGAGTAAAAAGTTTAGATGTAGAGATTGTTAATAGACTAGTGATTCGAGAAAGCAATGAAAAATTTGGTATTGGCATAGGTTACTGTTGTTACTTTTCTTAAGTAAGATGCCTCTTCCTTCAAGAGTTAGTAATCTAGAAGGCATGTACAAAGAGGAACAGATATTTCAATATTGTCCCAAAATAGGAATAATTCTGATCTGTCTCCATAAAGTCTACTGAACCATTACTGATGATGATGGAGAAAAGCTTGAAAGGATTTTTTTTATTACTGAAGACTAACACTGGGATTATAAACATTACTATATTTAGAACTGCTTAGGTGGTACTGCTTCTGTTTCAAATTACATGACCCATCTGATTAATCTTGTCAGTGAAAAAAAATCTTTTGTTCATCTATTTAGAGAAGAGAGGGAAGAAAATAACCAGGAGAAAGTGGATAGCCAAAACAAAGAGTGGGAAGCCCCAAACTGAATGAGGAAAGAGAAAAAGATATCACATGACCCAAATGAGCACAGCACGGCAGCCTGTGTAATGGTAAGGCACAAGCCTGGCAGCCCACCAGTAAATCTGTCTCTGAAGAATCAACAAGAGTCAGGATGCATCTTCCCTCCAGGCCAGTCCATTGGAACCTGGCCAGAAGCAGGTGCTACAAAGCATGTCCCGAGATCATCATCAGCTAATGCAGTTCCAGAAAGGATTAGCCCCCTACCTTTACAGATAAGGTGCAGCATGGATTTGATGCAGCAAGACAGAAAGAAAAAATATTATCATGAGCTTCAGTGCGATACATATATTGCTGGGTGATGTAGGAAACCATTTTACTACTGCTTTGATTCTATGTTACCATGCTGAAAGATGATGGACAGAGTCCATACTTCAAGAAAGCATAATACCTTCCTAAGGACACAATTACTTATTTACTGTGGTGGCAGAAGTAGCTCAGAACACTACTGCTCCTTCCTCCAAGTTGTGCTGAGGTGGTGGGAACAATTTTTTGATATGAAAATAAGAGGAGGTAACCAGGGAGAAGACTAGACTGAACTCTAAGCAGCAGGAAAGAACTAGATCAGCAAATGAAGATGGAAGGTGATTTAGCTGAGAGCAACTACAAAAATGAACTTGCAAAATGTATCAGAACGTAAGGAGGGAGGAACAACCAAAATAAAACAACAGATTTCAAGAAAGCACTTGAGGAAACTCATAACTGGGTAGGAGAGATGTCAAGGAAAAAGGTGTGAGGGAAAAGGGAGTTCAGAAGATTGTCAGTTTCTTATATAGAAGCAAGGCAAATCTAAGTTAGATGAAGTAAAGCATTCTAACATTAATGGCATTTAAGCACTTAACTAGGTGCCTAGCAATGCAGTGGAACCTCCATCACTAAGATTTTTAAGAATAAACTAAGGAAACATCAGTCAAGAATGACAGAGACATGCCTAATCCTTTCTTCAAGTAGGTGGAAGAACTACAGAATTTCCTGAGGTCTTTTCCAGTCCTGTGTTTCAAGATTTCTATGCATACACATCATACGGAGATTAAGAAATTGTTAGAACAAGTAATTCTGAAACACTGGTGCTGAAACAGCACACATACTAGTCAGAATGCATAACTATTTCCAACAACAGTCAGATGCATCTGCTGTAGTCGGCATCTTGTACTGTTCCCTTTTTCCATTTCTATTGGCAGAAACTACACCCACACAACATGTGCTGAAGCAAGCACCGCATTCAAACTCATTTTTATCTAGTACGATATGTACAGAACACAGCACAAGGACTATAAAGAACTTGTTAGAGTTCTGAACTTTTTTTTTTCAAGTTGTTTTGTCCACTGTGTTAATTCTGAAACACCTAGTTACTTTAAAATCTGCATTAAGATGGATGTAAAGACTTTTTGTTTGCATTTGTTGTCATCAGATGAGGAATGTCGTATTGTATATGACAAGTACCTCTGTTCCAAAACATAAAATAAGCTAGGTAGACAAGTAGCATGTGTTGTAACACTTTAAAAGTCAAACTTTAATACCCTAAGCTGCACACATGCAAGAAATTCTTATGGTTAATTCCCTTCTGACAGATATTTTTGCAGTATTAACTTAAGCTATTTACAATAATGTCAATTAGCAGTAAGGCTAAAAAATAATAATTGATCCCAAATTATAAAAGTTGCTTGGCATTTTAAATTTAACCAAATCTGAAACATGAAGCTAAGTTCAAAGTAACCTGCGTAAACAATGGTGACAACACAAGTTCTCACAACTTAATTCACCTTCTTCTCCTGGGCACTGGGAGTACACTGTGATTGCATTTCTTTTCCAACGCTAGAAAGAAAATCTGGCTACAGTGTATGAGATTAACAAGCTTACAAACTAGAGAGAACATCATCATTGCTGATAGAATTCAGAATTGTCTAACTTTTACTGAGAAAACTGTCATCCAAAACATGATCACATCATTTGGTTGGCTTATTTTCCTGTAAAGCTCCTTTGCACAAAGGATGTCATGACAAGTCCACGCACAGAGATTTGTTAGCTGATGGCATGCGTCAACTCTAACAGCGAAAGTCACTTTCAGGAGAAAAAAAATAAAAACAAAAGAGGAAGGGGAGGGAGAAAGAGGGAGGAAAGGGCAGCCCCTCTGCAGGGGTCAGCAGGAAGGCAGGCGAGGGGGGCCCACTGCCGAGCAGCCTTGCCCTCCTCTCCAGCAGGACCCACTCACACCCCTATCGGCTGCTCCCGCTTCTAATGCCGTCGGCCCTGATTGGAGCACATGCTGCTCAGGGGCAGGTGCTGCCTGCCGACTGGTCGTCAAGCTCCGTGCCTGGCAGTTATTGGCTCCCCCATGTGACGCCCCGACGCCCCGGGGCACCTGCGGTGGCAGCGCTCAAGGGCCTTGGTGTGCAGGGCAGGGCCCCGGGCACCGCCGCAGGAGGCCCAGGGGAAAATACTGCCCTACACCTCTGGTGGAGGGGCCAGAGCTGCCAGGGGAAAGCAGCTGCGGAGTTGCAGACAGAAGGCCCCCAGCACCAGAAAAGGCTAAGGCACCTACCGAAGCCTCCTGCAACAGTACCGTTACATTTTATTAGAGCTCTGTCATTCTTTACACTGCAAAATAAATGGCAGCTTAATTCAAAGAACTCATATGGACTGAAAATTTGGAGGCTTTTCCTAAAAGGGTGATTGTTTCTGAATGCTTAAGCAAAAATGTGTTTAGGATTAAAAGAAATAAGCCCTGCAAATGAACACCATTTTTGTATTACTAAAAGTTGTTGCAATTTAATTTTTTTCAACAGCTCCTTTTTCCACTCAAAATTGCAGAGGTCTGAAATGACAGCTTTCATGAAAACAGCTCTCAGTGAAAGCGCCTTTGTGTAGTGCTCTGGAATTGATTTTTATTTACCAAGTCAAACTGTAGGCTTTTTAGAGACAATATTTTATTCTGTGTTTATGTAGCATTTA
Organism: Apteryx rowi; assembly: GCF_003343035.1. Classification (NCBI taxonomy): domain Eukaryota; kingdom Metazoa; phylum Chordata; class Aves; order Apterygiformes; family Apterygidae; genus Apteryx; species Apteryx rowi. The sequence continues at coordinate 176,134 of NW_020451311.1, forward strand.
GAACAAAAATACAGGTTGTTGGAATCAGCATATACTCTGCCCCGTTGTCTTCTGAGGATTACTCACATGGGCACAGTTTGTCTTGTGCTTAGGTGCCGATTCTTCAAAGCCTTAAAGCTGGCATTAACAGGCATTCATAAGTCAGGAAATAACAAAATTAACATTGCACACACAACTCTGACTTTATTCTCCAGCCATTCAGTCATTAATTGTATGATCACACATGATTCCTTGATTAACACAATAATACAAGTTGATATATACAAATGAAGACAAACATAACAGTCCATAAAAGCCAGTGTTTTAAGAAGTACACAAAAAGTTTAAGAATTTTATTGTGTCTTCACTAAACAATGAAGAACACTTTTTTTAATATATGAAGGCTAGATAAATCTACAGTTCTGCTAGCCTTCTAATCAATTTATCATCTGAACTTTTCTTAGCTGAGTGCCAATAACACTGCTAGTAAAAACCCTGCAGAATATAGGAAGAAGAAACATGTCAATAGAATGGCTGTATTAACACTGGTATTTCACAAGATATGCACATTAAAGCTCAGAGATCTTTCAAATTAAAGCAACAAACCTGAATGAGTAATCAATTCTGAGCACTAAAATGAATTTAAACAGTACACACTGTATAACTCGTAAGAATAAGGCAGCATTGCACTGCAACGATTGCACTGAGATTTTCTCAAAAAAGAAAAAAAAAAGAAATAAACATATATCTAGCTACTGAACTTACCAAAGTCACACAACTTCAGAACATCATTGTGGCTTATTAAGAGATTCTCTGGTTTGATATCTGGTGTATTGGAATAATAGAGAAAAAAGGAAGATAGCTGTTAACTTCTCTTTTTAAACTTGGTGAACAGTATAATGTATTTAAGATATTCAAACAATCATAAACAAAGCATTACAAGAGCAACTGCTGAAATAAATATTACTAGGCTTCAAATGATGATGTTTGTGAACATGCAGAATTCATTTGCTATAATGTGAGGTCTTTTAAGTAGTTTCCCAACAAAATAAAGGAAGATGAAAGGTGCTTACAGATATTCCTGGACATCAAAGCAACATGCAGAATATTGCATATTGCAAAGTAACATGTAGAACTGTATTTAATTACCCAGTTAACCAGTAAAACATTAACTGTGTGCACTCATCTTCGGCGTTATGACAACCTTCTTGTGCACCTCTTGCCTTTTCTTTAGAAAACACATATTCTCTAGTTTCACAAGCCTGTTTTTTATTCCTATATGGATATTGTGGTATTTGTATAAGCTATATTTCTTCAAACTACATTTCACAAAATATTTACAGATTCTTGCCTGTGTTTGATCAGTCTCAAATACAAATATTACACTAAATGTTTCCAATAGATGAAAGTTCTCATACATTAGAAATGTTACTTTTGCAAAGTCATAAAGCAAAATAAGATTTTACTAAATCAGGATAATATAAATAAAACTAGATAAACTCACACATCAGGGTATGTATTACAAGTGCTTGAAATTGAGGAGGAAAGTACATATACAGAGCTGAACTCACGGGAGTTTGGAGGAACTGTCTTATACAAAAGGTAAGGGCAGATGACCAAGCTTTAAGCTCTGCATTACTGTTCTCTTAATATTATTAGGTTGAAAAGTGAAATGACTGAGTGCCATGAATTGTTTAAACAGTTCCTTTTCTTTGGCAATGTCTGTGGTGTAGTTTTGCTTCACTGTGCACGTGATACAATCTCTACTTATATGCCAGACACCAGTGGAAAAAGTTTTATATGTAGATAAACTTTGTTTTAAAGCGACCTGAAGCCTGGCAGGCTTAACACCCAGCCAAATTCAAAGATGTTTTTTTCCTAGACATTAAGTAAGCACTTATATTTACATCARTGCAAATTAATTCAAGCTATAACTTCTTTTCCTATAGTAAATTCCTACCAGGAGCTCACTTCTATATGTAAAACTACAAACTTACCTCTATGAACAATATCATTCTTATGACACCAGTGAATTGCTTTAATTAGCTGGTAGATATAGCTTTTCACTTTTTCTGGTGGAACTCCATTTGGCATTTCTTCTAGCAATTCAAGCATATTCTAAGTGTTTAAAAGACATATTATTTAAAATACATATACTGTAGTAGCTAGATTAACATGTCTTCAACATACTAAAGCAACATACTTATGCCTGTGAGTCTAGCTGTGAAAAACAGTTTAACATTCAAGGAGTGTATTTTAATCATACACATGCTACTAGCTGTTTTCACTCTAGAGAAAGCACTTGTGAAGACAATATTCCTTAAAGGTAAACCACAAACCTACTCTAAGACCTTAAAAATCTGTCATCAAACCACTTAGACTAAAACTTCTAAAAATCATTTACTTAGATTGCTTAAACAGGAACTCCAGCTCAGTATTGCTATATGAAAAATTTAGTAGAGAACAGCATTTTGTAAATATCCTACTATGCTTTAACATACTGGTTTCTTAATTTTTAAGTTAGTTCTACTGCTTTCATATAGCAGGACAAAAAACTATCAGTGTGAACCAAATAATAAAGATATAAAAAATGCCTCATATGGGCATAAACAGTACCCTGAGGAGTACTCTATAGCTATATATATCACATATACTGATCTTAGATATCTTTGTACTAAAGTAACTATGCCCATATTAACTATTTTATGGATAGATGTAGGAGAAAAATAAACTAATTTAAATGTTTATACTGCTAAATTTCCTCTTTTGAAGGACCTTTAGATTTCCATTATGTTAGCAAATGTCTCCAATTTTGCACACTTAGAAGTGCAATGGAGTTTAGCTTACTCTAAATCCTAATTGAACAAATACTGGGCAGCAGCAGCCCACTTGAAGACAAAAAAGAGCCTTATTTACTGAATTTTGAGATAAAAATAAGTATTTTGGCTATGAGTTGTTTTACACAACTCATTTAATTATGAATTTGGGTATTTATACAGATTTTTTAATTTAATATAAGTTTGCCTCACCTTTGACAAACATTTTAACTGAATAATGTATTTCTGAGGTTTTTCTTCTAAGATATTTTAACGAACACAAGCACGAGACAAAACAAATGAAGCCTTTGCTAATATTTCAGAAAATTTTCAAGTTTTGTAGTCTGAGAATAAATACTGGAACTTATGTATTTGAGTGCAAGTTTCCTTAGAAATACACTTTCTGTTAAGAAACCACATACCACATTGGTTTTAGGTTCTTGTTGACGCCGAGGCCCGTAGTTTTGGATAAGTTAGTCAAGAAATTAGTGTTACAGATATGAACCAGAATAGTAAAATCAACATAGCGAGACACAATCTGGTGTGAAGACGTTAACTAAGGGGATGATGGATAAAGGAGATTAGACTAAATGTTAATTTAAGTAATCTAGATTTGGATATTGCAAAGCTAAGATTCCTTAAAGGACAAAAGGCACTTATAATCAGTTAAAACAAAAATTAGCCTACTGTACCATATTTTATTTAATTCTTTTTACCATTCCTCATTCATAAATACAGAAATTACCCTGGTCTTGAAAGGCATCTATAAGGAGCTGTGGAAACTATTTTACACATCTGAAAATGAGAAACACTCATAGACTGTGAAGTTTAGCTGAAAATAAAGATGACCATTGAAACAGAAATGATATCATGCACAGGCTATATGTGATGTCTATCTTTAGCATTATATTCTTTTATTTTGATGCAAATGTTAGATATTGCAGCCTGCTCTATTTACCCAACAAATGTTAACCTTTTTTTGAAATATACCCTTATTAGACCAATTAAACATTTTTTCTTATGCTGATCTTCCAAACCATTGCTAGAGTAAACTCAGCCAAGTCAATGATAACACAAGATTAAGTGTATCTTCTAGTTTGTATGTGATCAAAGACATTCCACAAGCCTGGACAAACCACAGGAAACACAGGTAGAGCAAGGCAAGCTTTGGATGTTAGGGCTCAGTAAGATCTACCACATTAGAAGCTGCTGATCTGCTGGTGCAACACACAACTGATTTCTGCCAGACTATGTCATAGAATAGGTCACCTCACATTATGTAATGAAATTGTACCACATAATCAATTATAAACTGAGGTAAGGAGACACAATATTTAGGGTGAGGTATCTTTACACATAAGGGACAACTGACTGAAGAGAACTAGCATTCTGCAGCCGTGCAACATCACTTCAATATTAAATGCAATTTTCAATCAAGAGAACAACACCTGATGAAAGCTACATATATGTAATATATTTTTTATGCTTGCATATATGTAACTGAATATCTAGTTATTTTCATGAAAAAATGTAAATGGTTAGAATACAAAAGTAAGGTTTACTGTGGCCGTAAAGGTTGCAAAAATAATGGAAGACCAATGTATTCTATGTTGTTTCTCCCTGGAAGCAGATCAGGTCACTTGGCAGTAGTGGGCCAATCTAAGAAAATTTTGGAATGGGTTCAAATGAGGTCAGGATTTGAAATAATGATAGCAACCTTTGCCAAATCCCTCCAAGCAACTACTGATACTGAACTTGTTACAGAAAAATAGAAACAGAAATCTTATTTTTAACAGGGGAGGATAGACAAAGTTGCAACAGATTCCACAGTCAGAAACCCATGATCTTGTTCTGAAAGACTATGTCAAGATTCACTACACAACACAGGATATTTAACCAACTTTACAATTAAACTGGACTATAGAGTTCACATGGAATTATTTTTTCAGATTATATATATTCCAGTCTATATAATTTGAATGTGTTTGTGTTCATATATGAAAGATTTTTTTTAAGCTATTCAGAGATAACTAAAAGTACATCACATGACGTAAAAACAATAATAAAGTTATTGGTGTTGTTTTCTCACAATATAGGTCTAACTACAAACAATTTGGATTCAGAACAACTTCTGCTATTCCTCTTTTTACATTAGAATAGTGCCATTTTTAGAAGTAATTTTAAAGACTTTCAGTAAGCTGATGATTTAATTGTGGAAAGGATAGTACAAACTCAACTCACTTTTTCCACATATTCAAAAACTAAGTATAATTTTCCTCTTCTTCTGAAGGCTTCTTTCAACTCCACTATGTTCTCCTGTTTCAAAGTACGAAGCATTTTAAGCTCTCGTAAAGTGGTTTCTTTGACTTCTTCATTTTCTAGAATGCAAAGTAAAAATGACAGATTAAAATTTATTAAAAAATAAAAATACGTAGTAACAAGTGTTATGAATATTTTATTTGAACCCCTGATTAAAATCTCTGTCACTGGATATTACAGAGAAAAAGGCTCATTTTCCAGCAGGGTCTCTTTCTGCTGCTTGGATGCCTTCTGTATTGGAAGAGAGACACATGATGACCACGCTCTCATTATATAACCTTGACAGACTTCCCTTCACTACCATCCAGGTTTCCAGTAGCAGAAAAAGTGATAAGAAATAATCATTTGCATTTCTATTTTTTTCATTCTGCAGAGTAGTAATATACATGCATATTTTTGGGAAGCATATGTGTACAGACACCTCTCCCATCCCAGGCATACATATCACATGGATGAAGCACTGGTGAGGCTAACATGCCTTTAGCAGAGACACTGGAATGGAGAGCTCATATTTGGTCAGTGTGAAAGACATTGCATTCTAAAAATAACTTTATCCTCCAATAGCCATGACAAATTTTAAGACATAAACACAGATTTTTATGCCTTGTAAGTTTTTCACAAAAGTCGTTTAGTGCAAATTCAGCAAGCAGACCACTGCAGCGGTCACAGAAGGCAGTAGAGCAAACACTGATTCAATGAAGCCTAGAATCTGCGATTCTAAGGAGTCAAGAAATTCAACTAATGTTTTGACAACTTAGCTGTCTGAAAGCTGTTCAAGAAAAGGAGAGTGTTTTACTAAAGCTTTGTAAACTTCTCATCACTGAGGGGCCCTGAACTGGTTGGGTTCTAGATGATACTACCAAAGAAATGTCAAGTAAAACAGATCAAATTAGTTTGCACTCTTCATTTAGTAAAATGAAATCCATTAATTCAGTGAATTTGCCCATGCACATACAGACACTGGAAAAAAAGAAAAGGAAAATAAATTGTTTTTCCAAACAAGCAAAAGGTGAAAACAGATTGGCAGGGGAGAGGGAATAGCCCAAGTCATACAAACACACACAATCATCATCAGAAGAATGAAAAAAAATTGAAGGGTAGGAGGAGGAGGAGGAGGGGAAAAAAACCCCAACAAACTCTACTACCATCACAAATGTTTTGATTTAAAAATATATAATTTAGAGCAATCTAAATCACCTGATTTTAAAGCAGAGTGTTTGGTGTTGGCTTGAATCAACCTGATTACATACTTCTAAAACTAGACACTTTCTTCCCCAGTGCATTTAGCATGCATATATCAAACAACAACAAAAATTCAATGAAACAAAACCGGCAATAGAAACAATTATAATAGGCTTTTAATGAACTACCCTGTTAACAAGACAGATGTTAAATGGACTGAATCAAATCTATCAGAAGAACTTCTCTCGTGTTCTGAAACTTGTAAACAACTAGCTACAGCTCTGAAAAGCAGTCATCAGTCATGTAAACTGATATTACATAACATTGTTGGCAAGTCATACCTAATGGCAATGTTGCATTTTTTTGCTTTGTTTTTTTGATAGAATGGCTAAAATACTAATCCTGTTAGGGCCTTAATACTGAGATTCATTGGTTAGAATCTGTCCTAAGCAGCCAGATCAAGTACCAAAAAGCAATTCTGAAGTACTCTCGTGACCTGCTTGAGAGGATAGCCACAATTCAGTACTCCCCTACATTCTTTAACTGGGGTTTAAAACAGATTTCTAAACATCAGAGTTAAAAGATTTATCAAATACACCTTCAAGTGTCTGGCATCATCAGCTGCAAAACAGAATTTGCACTGCAGAAATAACAGAGGCAAATTTGACTTTACTGTGTCCAACCAACTCTGAAAATTAAAGTCCTTGTAGCCAACCATATCTCCATGGCCATCAGCAATCCCATAACAAGACCAAAAAAGAAAAGTTTGCTAAAATAAAATGGCTGCTATTTCTTTAAATATATCATCAGAATGTTCCTGAGCTTTTAGTTAAAGCCATAGTATATGGCAAATCATAGCTGCATTGCCTCAGTCCAGGATTACTCCTCTATTACTTCACACTTGGCTTCTCATTTTGTTTGCGTTAGTCCATTAGGGATCAGAGTTAAGTTCTGACACATGCAAGGTAGACAGCTGCCTGCAGTGGCTGATTGCCAGTTTTGCCAATGATAGGATACTGGGATTGACTATTCCAGCAACAAACGCAGGTGAGAGAGCCAGGACTTTACTTTCACTAATGCTGAGCGGTGCGGGGTGTGGGCAGCAGTAGCACTAAGTTCCATGGGTCCTGCCTTCTACCACCCTCTTTGCCAGCAGCAGTAAGCCTTCTCTGCAAACTCAGTGACACTGGATGGTATATAGATGCTGCTCTAAGAGGAGCATCCTGTGGGAGAACGAAGCCAGTTGAAGGGAGAGCAGAACTCCTGCTGCTTTACACCGCTCCCTCAAAGTCTCCCACAGATCCCTGAAAACTCCCGCAGAACTTCTCAGCGACCTCTCTCAGTCTCCTCCATTTATCCCTTCAAGTCACCCTTTCCAACAAAATAATTTCAATGCTGGATATTTAATTAAAATCCCCTCCCACAGATAAATGGTGAAGAAGTTCATTTTTGTTTAAATTAGTAAGATGCCTCAAGCCAGTTCTACAAGAGGAGTTTTTGCCATTCTCCTGTCACATTTAGCCTCCAAGTGACAAGTCCTACTACCATGCGTGGGACCACAATCTGAGCAATGTTAACATGGATGCACCAAGAAAAAAAAGGTGGTAATTTTATCTAGTTTGAGTATATAATGCAGTCTCTAGGCAGGTATGAAGGACCAAGGGCCTTGAATACTCGTAGAGCAAATACATCATTATCATTTTTAAATCATATCTTGATATGAGAGACTTCTTATTTAACCAGAGAGATATTAAAAGCATAGTTGTTGACATAAAAGATTACATAAGAGAGAAAAGGTTACCTTCACTGTCTTTGAATTTCTTGATAGCCACAATTTCATGTGTCTCCTGTAAAACAAAAAGCAAAGAAAGCAAAATGAGCAATATATGGGGTTTTTTTTGTCAGTTTTGTTTTTTTCCCCTGAGCATCACAGCAAATAAAACATCCAGAAAACTTCACAGTACAAGAGTAAATGAACTAAAAATTTGGTAAATGTCTCAGTGCTCAGGCCAAATGCAATACAAAAGCAAGCGCGTGTGCGTGCACATGCCCACATACACATTTTAGGATGTAGCCAAGGCTTACAATGAGACTTATAATTTTGGATCACAAAAGCTTTTGGGTTCCAAAGTTTAAACACCCAAAAGGAACGTGATTTTAGGAAGGTAAATTCTTTGTGACTCCTAAAAAAAAAAAAAAAGAAACAAAGGAAAGGAGCAGACCTCTTAAGAGTAGCATATCCAAAACCAACAGCCAGAATCACTTATCCCATTTGAAAGTGTTAATCTACATTTACTGTACAGTAACAGGTGATAACTTTCTAGCACCTTCCCACCTTTGTGTTCCTCTAGTATTCTCACCCAAACTAATCATCGTAGGTCACCTTTTTCTGTTATGTTAAACCAAGACACTTCTTCTTTTGTTGCGTGAGCCAGAGTGCATCTACCATGTGGCCAAAACGTAGCCCACATGGCATGACTACTAAAGGTCTGTCCATATGATGATGGAACACCTAAATTTTGGTAATACGACAGCGAAGCCTTGAGGTCACAAAGTAAGGGGGTGTCAATAAATGGGCAGTAGGCTAGCTCAGTTATTTGAAGGACTAGATCTATCATATATACCTTTTCCAAACTTCACAGTTTTCAAAAAATAAAGATATCCCACTACTAACAGGCATAGAGAAGCTGGATTGGAGGGAAGCAATAAAAAAGTTAAGCCCCTCTAGCGTGTCTGAAGACATGTGCATAACCAATTATTGAACAATTCAGAAACATCTACTCCATTTTTCCTTTCAAATGATCACATGTGAACCTGAAAAAACACCTGTTCACCTTCAAAATAAAAGCACCTAGAAAGATTACCATAGATACTGTATAATGCATTGTAAGACCTTTAGATGAAAATCAATACTACTACTACTAAAATCAATAAAAATGAGTTTGCATATTTATCTTATATCTGCTGACTGGGAAGTATTAAAATACTACAGCAAACGTACCTGGCTGAGAACTCTGTACTTTGTCCAAAGCAAACATAAGATTATTTTTATATATATGTATTTTAAATATAAATATATTGAATATTAAAGCCCTTTGAACATCATTCACATTATCTATCAAAAAACTGGAAAGCACTGTGTATTGATTTAAATGACCAACTATATCTGCCCCACATTGAAGAAGGTTAATTTAGCAGAAGAAGCACACGTGAACACCATTTTTGCTATTAGTTCTTAACACTTAYATTGCTTGTCTGTTACCAAAACCTACCTTTCATACACATTGTCCTTATCTGAAGGCTGATACATTACAGAAACTCTGCTGAGATACTACACATGTCCAAAAATTACCATTTGCTCAACCAATTTACAGAACAGGAAAGAAAAGGATGTCAAAACTGAGGACATAATACTCATTTCAGGTTAGGACTGATTCTGAAAAGCTTGTCTATAGCTTTCATGTCAAATACAGTACCTATATACTTTTGTTTCAGGAAGCTTTCAAACTGAATGGTTTAAACTGAATTGAAGACTGTTTTACTAATTATATTGTTATTCATGGGTTACAATATTGAGTTATTGTTATTAACTGTAACTACAGTTACCATACTAACAGTTAATGTAACACTGTTAAGAGGGTGAGTGCATTTAGCTCATCTGACTTCTGCTACCTAACTTTAGGTGCTTAGGCTAATGAAGCCTCTGAAGGGCTATTCAGAAACAGTACACTGAAATTGCCCTCTAAATGCTCTGCTGACTATATTATGCCTGGATTTAGACAAGCGTGCATACACCTCTTTGCAGATGAGCCAAACATATCCATTAACATGCTATTCGTATTTCACATGAAAGGAAATAAGAATTTGTAGATGCTTCAGCAACCACTAAACAACCATATTTTTATTCTCAAAGTAAAGCCTGAGTATGCTGAAAGAAATGTAGTAGGAGTTAGAATCTGTTGCCTCATCAGAGAGCAGTTCTGCACCATTCAAAAAATCTAGTGTATGTGTCATCTCTGGCTTATGTGCCATATGCTGATGACCCCCTGATGTATACAGTGTATGTGACTATTCTGGGAATTAAGTTTAAGAAGTACTTGGGTCACATTCTTGCAAAGACTTATGTAAGACATGCTATCAAAAGTCCCATAGGATTCTGACTATTCATAATATTTAAAGCACATGCGTGGGTCTATGAAGAACAGGAACRTAAAGACTTTAGCAACACACATATGGAAAAAAAGTTATCCAAACAGTTCAGAATACTATGACATTTAAGAATTTTTCATTTGAAAAGCCTTATCACTTACACTATTTTATAAAACTAATTAAAGCTGTCATAATGAAGTAATCAAGAATTTATATATAATACACTCCCTTTGGTTTGGATTACCTATAAAATGAATATCCTAACTTTTTTAAAAACAAACAAACAATAGTATCTTCAAATAACTTGAAAAAATAAGACAATAACAAAATGAAACTAGACAACAGGTGCTTTGAGGAGCTGCATTAGCAACATCTCATTTCTCCTTAAGGAGGGACTTCCTTGCCTATGTTTCTTGGAGCATCCCATCCTATTTGAATGACATTCTCTAGGAATCAGCTACCTGTCAAGCAGCAAAGAGTAAAGCCACAGCTAAAAATGGGTACAACAACACTGAAGATTACTATGCATAGATTTTAAACACAATGTGTCTGCTAGTCAAAAAAAATCTGTAACTTTCCTAAGATGTGAAACACCTTAAAGACAGCAGGGTTTCAGAGCGCTCCATCATGCAGAACATGAAATTGAAACTCAGTACCCGTTTCCCATAACTTGGTTGAATGTTCTAAACTAACTAAGTATTTCACATGAGGTGACATAAAGATTAGTAGCTCCTCATCAATCATGTTTTAAACCAGTTTCCAAAGGAAAAATGCATCTGAAATGCCCCGTTTGTCTGTCTCTCCATTTGCTGTCACCACTAGTAATTTTGAACTGGATGTCCAGTTTCAACTAAATTTTAGAGAAATACAGGTTTTAAAAAGAGAAAGTTTCAAAAATGTTGTCAACTAGATATAGAATATCCTCTCTTGGAAGTAAAGCAGTTAGAATTCAATTTCTCATACATAGTATGATATTGCAGACAAGCATCATATGCAGATGGTGCAACGAGCTAACACACAGCTTTAGATCAGCAATCCTATATATTGTCATTTAAACAAACTCATAGAGAGCGAGGGTACAGGCATCAGGAAGGCACATTGGCAAACATGGAATACATTTTGTACAGGACCAATCTGAATACAGAATCACAGAACAGCTGACGTTGGAAGGCCCTTCTGGAGATCATCTTGTCCAACCTCCCCACTCAAACAGGGTCACCTATAGCACATTGCCCAGGACCATGTCCAGATGACTTTTGAGTATCTCCAGGGATGGAGACTCCATTACCTTTCTGGGCAAGTTGTTCCAGTGTTCAATCACCCTCACAGGAAAAAAGTTTTTTCTTACATCCAAACAGCATTTCCCGTGTTTCAGTTTGTGCCCACYGCCTCTTGTCCTGTCACTGGATACACTGAGAAGAGTCTGTCTCCATCTTCTTTACACCCTCCCCTTGATATATTTATACACATTTATCAGATCCCCCTGAGCCTTCTCTTCTCCAGGCTGAACACTCCCAGCTCTCTCAGCCTCTCCTCCTATGACAAATGCTGCAGCCCCTTCATCATCTTTGTGGTGCTTTGTTGGACTCACTCCATTAGCTCAGTATCTCTCTTACACTGGAGTACCCAGACCTGGACCCAGCACTCCAGATGTGGCCTCACCAGGGCTGAGCAAAGGGGAAGGATCCCCTCCCTCAACTTGCTGGTACATGTGGTAACTGGATTAGGAGATAGATGATACAGCTGTCAATAGTACAGGCAGGTGAATGTCCAGCTTGAAGTTTTCAAACAGGTACTGGCAGGCACTAGGCACAAAGCAAACAGATACCAAATTCCTAAGCCCTCAGAAGACTGATGCAGATATGAAGAGAAGTGGAACTTAGAGCAATGAGGGAATTTGACATTGCAATTCAGGTTCCTATGGAATTTAGATGCCTAAGGGCTCTTTATAGGTCAAATTTAGGCTCAGGCACTTAACATCCTTTTACTTAACATCCTTTTGGAGACCTCGGCCTTTTTTGTTCTGATTGCAGTTCCTCAAAAACAGACCAAACTGCAATTTTCTAAAATAGGAATGTAATTCTCTAAAACATTTTTTTTTTTGCATTTCAAAAGGTTTTATTCAAGACTGTACACTGAAATCTGAACAGAAAGCACAACTAAAACAATGTTCAGCCTGGCTGCAGACACCCTGTTTAGATATCTAGCTCAGTATCCAAATCCTATCATGGAAAGTTCTCATATTCAATCAACATACAGTCTAGGTAGATACAACTGCCACTGGTTGAGTCCATGCTTGAGACTTAAATGAACATCAAGGAAAGAAAAAAAACCCTCAACTAATCTTTGATATTCTGTGCTCTTTATGGAACAGGCAATATCCTTTTTGATCTCTACTACTACTACTACTACTACTACTAGCTTATACCATAAAGTGTGAAATTAGAGCTCACTTAGCCATAGTTCTGCCTCACTCAGCTACATTTATTATTAAGTACCAAATTACCCTGCTCTATTAAAAAATTCTGGCATCAATACTTCACTTTGGATTCAGAGGCAATGAAAAACTTAGAAAGACAAATTGCAAGTGCACTACTCAAATGTCTCTCAGCATCACTGATGCCTTTGCTCATTAGGCACATATGTACGTATTATAAATACTCTACATTATAAAACTTCTCTACATATCAGGGATAATTCTGACACAAAGCATCGGTACACAAAAAATTCTTAAAAAACAAAACAAAACAAAAACAAAACCAGATATGATTACATCCTTCAGAAAATTACATCATTTGACTACAATTCTATTGCTTCATAATACATGTTTTAATGGGAACTGGCTTCATATCAGGTATTTTAATTTGGATTACTACAAGTCAAAAGACAAGGAAATCATGCCAAACTATGCAACAGAAAAACCTGAGGGAGCTAACAGTAAAGTCTCCTTAGCAGAACCATTCACAAATAAAAGATAAGAATTGTAATATCTCCCAGTAAGTTTTAACCTTTTGCAAGTATACATATGGATTCAGTGCATCCTCCAGTCTAACACTTTGTCTGCTTAACTCTGCATGTTTGACCCAAGTGGTGCAAGCAAGGACCATTATTACTCTTGAACATACACATGTACAGAGACAAAAATCAATTACTAAAAAAGATCACTCACTCAACCTCTCTATTCTGGGTTTTACATTAACACATTAACATTCACAAAAACAAGGAGTAAAGAAGTAATCCATTTCTTTTTCGTCTGAGTCATACAGCAACATGTTTTCAGACACTCCAAAATAGAGCACATATTAGGAGAGTAAGTAGTAAAAACTGACAGTTCTTAATGATCAGTAATAACTTGTTCAAGTGTGGATTTTTAAAGCAACTGAAAGCAGAGAGTATTTATAAAATCAAACACGTGTTGAGATAGTGATGGTCAATACTGCACAAGTAACAGAGAAGCAGCATGTTACTGCCATTACTAAGTGCTGCTCCAACAATATCCAGTGCTTTACATCAAGGTTTTATGCTGATACATTAAGTTACGTATTAAGATAGGATATGGTACRTTCTGCAGTTGATTTATGTTTTTCAGTGTGTACAAGTATGAGGATATAAGGCCAAAAGATAAACAAGCATTTAACTTCTGCTAGAGAAAGTTAAATCATAATCATGTTCTCTGCTCATAAATATATATTTCATAAAAATAATCTATAAACCAGAAAAACCGTGAACTGATCCTCACTGAGTCAGAATTATATATGTACAATTTAGTTTGCCACACTAGACACACAAATATCAATAGAATCCAGCCAAGCATATCCTACAGCTAATGTCTTTTCTAAACAAAGTAGTACAGTTTTACTTTGAACTGCATAAACATGATTATGCTATTTAAGTGTTTATGATAGACCTTGCAATAATCTCAATTCCCGTAAAAATCAAAAAACATTAAATAACCATCCTAAGATGGCAGCAGAACCCCAGGAAACCATTACAAGATGGTAACAGATTTACTTTTAAAGAGTTGCTTATAATGAAACTTAAAAGAAAAAAAAGAAAAATTTACTTTCCAAAATTATTCTCAAAACAAGAGCTAATATAAATATTAGCATTTTAATAAGTATTGATCATTGTATCATAAATGCAACATTTTCCATTACAATAAGTTTTAAATTCAAGCCAAGCTACCTTGCAAATGCAAGTTCTGAGAGGTAATTGGCATCATCAACTAGACATAAATTAGGTCTTTAAGACATCTTCCAGATACTGTCCTGATTCTATTTGCATTCTGGCCTAACACACTTGCACCTTTGGACAACACTATCAGATCAGAATACAGCTTCCTGTTTTCTCAAGACTCTTCTAATATTAGGTGCTGGCAATTTCACAATATTATTTTAAAATCTAGCGGAGTACCTTAGAATGTTCTCTGTAAGTTAAAGAGATGTGCAAAATGCAGGATTCAATTTCTTTTTTAAACAGTGAGATTTGGAAGTACAAGTCATAGTGCTGTGTATTCTTGTACACCTAAAATACTTTGGGAATTTCCCTCAAGAGGTGTTTCTCTATTTGTATTTCACATTTCTCCATTGAGAAAATTGTGGTTCTCCTCTATCCCCCCTCCACCCCGCAAAAAAAAAAAAAAAACCAAAAAAACCCCCTGCACCTTGGTTTATCTAATGATCTATCACTTTTAATCATAGGAGAACTTTTAGGAAATTACTTCCTCCTTATCAAAAAAGTCCCTATTTATTCATTTTAGGAAAAAATCTCTCTTCTGGTAAACAATGACAGAGCAGCATTTCTGAGTTTTCATAATGCTTTTTATTTACTGGAAAATTGATTAGTATTTCTCCAACATATACATGTTACAGTTTACATAAAAGCAAGCACCTAGAATGAATCACCACAAACCCATTTTCTATCTCACTGAAGCAAAATGCTATTTACTAACCAGCTAAGTGCAGGAAAAGACTCTTAATGGAACAAAGATTTATGCATTTACATGCCTACTTTATAGAAGATGGCCAAACTGTCTCCTAAATAAGGAGGAATGAAATGTGGACTAGAGAAAGCTTAAACCAGTCTGGACCCACCCCAAAACTTTAGAATTGCAGCTATAAAAGCTCAGCTATCCCACTGAGGGAGGAAGCATGAACAAAGACTAAAACCTCTAGCTACCAGCTTGTCAGGAAAGGACCAGTAAGCAAGCACGATGAAGGAAAGATTTTTTTTTTTTTTTTTTAATGCAAGCAGATTAAACATAATTTCTCTTTTATCTGTATCTTTGATAAACACTTGTAATTGTGTTGTCTTTATGAAAGTTATGAATAAGTGTTTTCTTAATTTCCAATTTTATTTATCTGGTTTAAGTCAAGTGCAATTTAAGGGACTCATAAACAACAAGGCATTTCTCACCCAAGGGGCAGATGAATCTGTAAGCCTCGATCCTGGGAGACCTAATTAAGTGGCGCAGCTGTGGTACAGTATCCACAGGCTCACAGAGTGGGGTTGCACTTTCAACTACCCCAAGCCCCAGCAGAGAGCTGACAGTGCTAGGCTCGAGAGAGACCAAAGGCTCTTCCCCTGACTGCTCGTAGCAGAGGCTCTCCAGAACACAGTACCTTCACACAGTCACAGATGGCTGGTTGGGAAGGCATCTCTGCAGACCTGTCTAGTGCAAGCAGGGTCAGCCAGAGCAGGTTGCTCAAGACTGTGTCCAGTCTTGAATACTTCCATCCTTGGAGATATTTTGAATATCCTTGGAGATGCTCAAAACCCGAACGGACAAGATACTGACCAACCTGCCCTAGCTGACTCTGCTTTGAGGCAGAGGCACACTTCAGCAGGAGTGCCTGAACCCTATGAGGAGCGTGTTATAACGTAGGAATTATATTCTTCTGAACTTGAGATCTCCCAATTTAATTTTTTTCCTTTACTTTCTTCTCACTTCCTTTAGGACTTAATATTGAATTAAAATATCCCAAAGGGATAAAGTAACAAAGACTAATCTTAGCCTTGCAGGTTAGTCCTTCTAGCTTTTGTTTAAGATTAGTGGAGATGCAGAGTGTGATTCAGAGCAGGACTAAAGTTAAGGTGCTCTTAGTCAGCTGGTGGAGAAACTTACTTCTCTCTAGACTCCAAAGGAAGCCTAAGGAGACTCATCTCTCCAGAACAGAGTTAGCCTTGTGCATATTTGCCCTGTATCCTGTTCTACATTATGCCAGAATACTCTGAATGCTGGCTTTTCATAAACATGGGGAATGAGCAATTTCTTTAACCCCAGGTTATAATGTTAGGGTTTAATTTTAAACAGTTCAACTATGCTGAAGTATTACCCTGAAAAAACACTGGAAGAAAGTGAACTCGTTTAATATTTTCTGTTAACTACTGGACTGGTGATAGTGGTTAGCACTGAAACCTTCACTCCTCCAAATATTTTTTCATATTTATTTACATTTTTCTCCAAGCAAGAAAGTAAATATGTATTCCCAAAGATTTTGTACAATGCCATAATTAAAAAGATCTTGAATAAAAAAGAACTTTTGAATACTATAAATGCAACTATTCTGATTCTTCATGGTAAACTAGTATTACCAGGGCAAATTTTTACAGTCTGGCCTTCATTTTATCCTGTTGTAGCAATACTGTACCACTAATCCCTATGATTTTACAAACTGACAGTATTATTTAATCTAAAACATAGATATAAAATGGAACACAAATTCAGTAAATAGCTATTTTTCCTGATACTGAAAAGTCAGTACTAGTCATTTCAGTTTCAGATCCTGATTGTCTTCCAGTTCTACTCGATTTTTTGCCTGTTATGTCTGGAAATTGTGGAAATAAATCAGGACATGAAAAGTAAAGCTTTTTACATACAGCAAAACATTACATTGGAAAGATATCAATATTAATTACTTCTTGTAGCAGATTCTTGAAACTTTGAATACAGTGATTGCAAAGTGCAAAAAGCAGGAAGCCAGACCAACCCTCTCTGAGCCCCACCAGATCTGCAAATTTCTAGCAGCAATTAGCCAGCCTTACTTCTTTGCAAAAATACTGATCTCATTAGTATAAGGAGGTTTTATTCAATTCTCCAATGGTCTGAAACTGCTAGTAGTAATCCCATTTCTCCTCACGAAGTATCTATGACATCTAGCACTAATAATGATCAGGCAGAAGTAAAGAATTTTAACACTCTAGTATTTTTTACCTGCCTACATGAGACACAACTAGGTCTCCATGTAAATACACAGTTAAAGTTTCAGTTTTATTTACTGGTCAGAATATTATCCAATGCTTTTGAATCACAGCATAAAAATAAAACAAGTAATAGTGAGCTGTAACACATCCTGTTAATGCAGTGATGAATGATTTAAAGAACACATAGCTTTTTAAATGCAGAGAAACACAACTTCTCTGAATACGGAGAAAAGAAATAGGTGCTTTGCCCAAATGTGGTTAATTCACTCTGACTCTGTAGCACAGACAAATGGCTACTATCAGATCTATCTGTACTTAGTACAATTTTTTTTTTTTTTTTATGTTCGACTTCTATATCTTTAAGTTATACAACCTGTCCTTCCTTCATGGCTTTCTTTAACAAGTTCCTGACTCCATTAATGCTGAGATAAGCAAGATGCGTATAATTACACTACATTTTCTTCATTCTTACCATTGTTACTGCTTTAACGTTTCTTTCCTTGGGCATCTGATAAATCAAGAGTAGGTAGGACTTACTGAAAAATACTTTGTTTTGTTTTTTGAAACATGCATCGATGCCGAAGTCTTACTTGGTACTTTGGTGTTATTATTTGGCATCAAAAGTTTCAGTGTGATTGGCTAAACTTCTGAAAATTGTCAAAGCTCTCAAGCTTTGATTTTGAAATCTTTACTTTGGCAACTGATATAATCTGTTTATTTTCTTCTGCCAAGTACTTTCATCTGGTAATTTCTTTCACATTTTAAAATTTTTTGCCAGGCCCTGTTAATACTATACTTACCAACATTCTGAAGGGTGTTTTTATTTAATAAAGAGTATCTGTAAATCAAGGTGTACTATGAACCAAGGACAGACTCATCAAGCAAGTTTCTCAGGCTGAAACTCTTCAGGTGGAATTCAGTTTCAAATTAAGACATCTAAGTTCAGGTATCTACCTGTGAGCTAGGTGTCCAAGCTTCTATTACAATCAGCAGAGCTATGGAGCTCTAAGCTGATCAGTCACATAAGACATGATTCAGTAGCCTAAACATAGGGATTTAGCACCATTTAAGATTCCCTACAGTATCTATGACGTTCATGTGGTGTCGGCAGAAATGACAGGATTTAAAGAGATGCAAACTTTCTAGGGTAGAAGCTAGAGGTAGGGCATAACATCTCAGGGCATCTCCAATAGCAGGCAGTGCTTATGTTAAGCAACTAAACTGCACTTTCCTTCCCCAGTGTAGCATGAGCTGAATTACTCCGTATTCCTTGACTAGATTTCCATTGACTACAGTGGGAGTTCAGACACTTACACAGGTGCACACATACATAGCTAAATTTGTATCCTGATCATGTGATCTTTCCAGGTCTACTAGCCACGAGAGCACGCGAAACAAAATTCAAGTCAAAGCAAATATTCAGCTTGATTGATTGTGTATGAAAAATAGGTGGAAATCATACCTGGAGTTTCCAGTCATGGGTAAAACCAGTTAAGAGTGGATTTTTTATTTTAAAAAAGTATTCCTTTCTCGTTTCATCAGGGACCTCCCCCAGTCTCCACAATCTTTGAAAGTTAATTGAAAGTGGCCCTGTTGCAAGGACTTTGGCCAGTTCACTCAGCAGCTCTTGGATTCAGCCCACCTGGTCCCATGGACTTGTATGGGTCAAGTTCCCTCAGGTAATCTCTTACTTAATCCTCACCCGCTGCTGGTAATTCATCTCCTCCTTGAACCCTTTCACTAAGCACAGAAGCCTGGAAGACCCTGCCAGTGAAGACTGAGGGAAAGAAGGCAATGAGCTCCTCAGCCATATCTGGGTCTGCTGTCAACCTGTCCCATTCAGCAACAAGCCCATACTTTCCTTGTTCGGCCTTTCATTACTAATGTAGTGGTAGAAGCTCTTCTTACTGCTTTTGACGTTCCTTGCAAGTTTTAACTCCAGCTAAGCCTTGGCTTTCCTGAGACCACCTGGATGCACCCAGGCAATATTTCTAAATTCCTCCTTTGCTGCCTATCCCTGCTTTGACTTCCTGTATAGTGCTTCTTTTGCACTGGAGCTCTATCATGAGTTCCCTGTGTAGCCAAATCTGTCTCCTCATAAGTCTACCTGTTTTCCTGAGCACTGGGATAGACCATTCTTCTGCTTGGAGGATGTTGTCCTTAAAGGACTGCCAGCTTTCCTTTGCCTTCAGAGCTGCCTCGCATGCAACTCCACCTACCAGTTTTCTGAATCCTCTAAGTCCAAGGTCCATACTTTCTTACTCTTTCTTTGCTCCCCTCAAGATCTTGAACTCCATTATTCCATGTCACCGTAGTCAAGGCTGCCAGTGATTACCAGACCTCCAATGAATTCTAAACTGTGAACAGCAGATCCAGCTGTACATTACCCCAGTTGGCCCTTCCAGCACCTGTATCAAGAAGTTATCCCTGACACCCTCCAGAAATCTCTGGGACCACTTACATCCCACCATGCTGCCTTTCCAGCAGATGTCAGGGAGGTTAATATCCTCCAAGAGACCCAGTCTGTGATTTAGAAACTTCCTTGAGTTGTTTAGAGAAGTTTTTGTTCAATTTCTTCATTCTGATCAGGTGGTCTATAACAAGCTCCCAATACAGTGTGTTACACTTGTTGGCCTCACCTTTAATTCTGACCCACAACGTCTCAACCATACTGTCATTCATCCCACAGAAGACCTCCATACATCTGAGCTGCCCCTTCACATAGAGGAGAATCTCCCCCACTTCTTGTCTTTCAAGCCTGTCTTTCCTGAAGAGCTTGTACCCATTCATTGCAACACTTTAGTATTGCTTCCATTTTAGGAGTTTAAATGTGGAACAGATTTTTGTTTTAGAATGCAAGCTAGAAGAGGACTTCCCAAACTTAGCTTGCTCAGTTTACCATTATCTTAGAAAAACTGTTTATCTTGATGCCAGGGGGAAAAAATAGAGGCAACTATTGTCTTTCCCAGGCTGCAGACTTCCACAGGAGGTTTGCCCTAACTTCACCTTTCCCTCCTATGGAGAAGTGACAGCAACCCCAAATTCTGGAATGGGCTTTAAACCAGCAATCATCTATTCAGATACCTAACAGACATTCCAGATCTGCTCTGGGGAAGAGACAGGAGCCAAGGCTGGGGCTTATTTTTAATATATTAACTTGAAAGAATTTATTTATTTTTTTTCCAGTTGAAATCTGTTTCCCCCTCTGTTTTGTGCATATAAAATAGTGTAATGATGTTTTGTCTGTGCAATATATTAGACAAAGCATGTTGCTAAATGTAACTAAAACCTTTGGTAAACTGGTATCAGCCTGTCGATAGGTTTTGCTGTGAAACATTTGTCAGCATTTGCCTTCAAAGTTTGCCATTCAGTGTCCTCTTGCTCACACGGTAGTTCCTTTTTCCTCAAGTAGCAATAAGGCTTGGAGATATTTTTTTCTCTTCTATCAAATCTTCAATAATATTTGTCATTCCCCTCCATTCCACAGTCAAGGGAAGATAAATTTGAACAGGAAATGCCACCTGTATTTTCTAGCCTCAGTTCTTTAGTTACTTCTCCCATTAAACAACTGTATTATGGGCAGAAAATAAATATCAAAAAACAAACAAATAAAGATGTTGTAGCATTCACAAAAGGACATATTTTTGCTCTCTGGGTTTTTTTTCACCTCCTCAGCAGGAGACATTTTTTTGTGATAAAACCACACTCCTACTGTAGCAAAATTCTAGGGCAATGTTATACGGGGAAAGCTCTATAGGTGCAAGTTGGTACTACTTTCTTGTCCTCAATTTTTAAATTGCTTTAGCATTATAATACAGCAGAATTATTTTTCCCTAACGTTTCAGTGACAACTCCCCCTCACTTTTGACTCTCTCTGCCAGCCTGATGAATGCTCTACATATTCAATCCTAAATCAATGGTATTTCCTACTTTCCTTTCAATTTAGCTAATTTTTTTAAAGCTTTTTTCAGTCAGTATATTGAAATGTGTTTCAGTGAACATCTTCACTTCTTTTCAAAACTCCTGCATTCAAGTTTATACGGAAAGAAAGGTTTTTCTTTTCTAGGCTTGGACAATAAGGGAGAAATTCTTGTCTCTTCAGACAACTGCCATTTTGCTCTGCCAAGCATTTAAAACTGCATTCCTTTTAGAGGCTGTCTCTTCTTTATAGAATAGTACTAAAGATTAAAATCCAAGTCAAACCTATTAAAAAAAGAACAGTAGGCAAGATTCGTACCTTGAACGCATACTGGTTTTCCTGATCACTGTTGCAGAGTTGTCAGAGGCAGGGCTGACTTTAAATAAGCTGTATGGTAACTTATTAGCTTGAGAAACAGAGCTTATATGAAGAAACAAAAAAAATTCTGCACCCAAGGAAGACCAGACTTCTGTTGCTACTAAGGAATGAAGAAGAAACTGCAAGTATCCAGAAGTCTTCATAAAACAGCATTTCTACCTCTGTACTACAGCTGAAATTTCAGCTTTGGAGCTAAATTAAGAGAATTTATGGACATGATGCAGGCAGTTTCTGCAGCGCCCAAAGACTCATGACTACATCAGTATTTTTTTCCCCTTATACCTCAAAAAGGAGAGAAAAAAATCTAAACATCACACAACTTCCAGGAAATAATAATAATAAGCAGCTATTCTAATAAAACTTACCTCTACTGATAAGACTGCCTAACATAACCCACTTTCACATCATGCACACACACACACACATTTGAGACAGGAAAAGAGAGAATATGCAGAATTTATGTTCACTGTGAAAGTTTGCCCAAACTTGACAAAAGAATTCTTGGAAAAGGGGGAAGGAATACAGTGTCTTGGTCTCACCAAGCTTATTGTTCCAAAGACTGGGTGATCAGAATGAAGAGCTGAGGGCCAAGGGAATACAGTGACTAAAGGGACTAGGAAGAGAAAGCTGAATAATGCAGACTGGAAACAAACTAGAAGATTGAACTGGGAAAATGAACTAGGATTTAGAAGCTAGTATTAAAAATGCAGAACGAGTAAGCAAAAATCTGTGCCCAATGCTTTCCAAAATCTTGCTGGAACCCAATTTTACTGAAAGCAGAGGAATGGTGAGAATTCAGAAATAGCTGCAAGCCCACTGAAGACACATGGGAGTCTTATTCCACAGTTCTGGCATGCACAGAAAATGAAGGCAACAGGTTACTAGATGCGCCATCTCAAATACTAGAAGCTGACAGCTGTGTGACAACTGCGTGGGTATCCATATGGTGTTATATGACGAATTTTTTGAGAAAGCTACAGGCAAGAAAATGGTAAGTTTATCACAGTGTATAAGTAAGAAGGGGAAAAGGTAGCGTTCTTTTATTAGAACAATTGATATAGGCTAAAGAAACAGCTCTTCAGGTCTAGAATAGAAACAGCAATCTCCAAAGCTAAATATAAACTGAGAATAAGTATTGTGTGTTTAAAGAGACTCACAACATTTACAGGAAACCTTAGACATTTCCTAACTTAAGGTAGAGTCCATTTCATTTAGCTTTAGCCAACTAGGTGTTAAACATCCCATGTGTGTTGTCATGACTTCCCACACAGCTAGTAAAAAGCAGGGGAGGGAGAGGGGTTTTTAAGGTACATTTCAGGAATAAAATGATCAACACTGGTAATGTCGGATGTATTACCTCCTCTGTATCAGAATGCCTTGAGTAGCAATGTCAAATCAACTAATGCCATCATAGTCTATGGGATTGTATTTGTAATACACAAGCTAGAAATACACATAAAATATTCCCAACTGTTCTACTGAAGCAAGAACGTCTACATTGCCAACGTAAGAATACAGCGTCAGTTCTCACATCCCACAAAGCAATCTGGCAGAGCTAGCAGCAAGGCGGAGCTTCTGAAGCTCGCCCCTCTCCTTGAACATACTGCTGCACTGGCACTGCAAGTTCTAAGAAACAGGCTGGCAGGGCACTACTGACACATTTTACTGTATTCCTAGCACAATGAAACAACTTTTTTTTTTTTTTTTTTAAACACTTCACCTGTTTTTATGCGGCTAAGAAAATACATGTTCAGTTATTGTGTTATTTTTTCAGCTTTATTTTTTTCTACTCTGTTGCTTTCTACAAACATTTTTACAGGTTGAACATCTTGACATTGACAATAAATCTGCAAATTGGTGAAAATAAGGAAGGTGGTAAAAGCAGATAGCAAAACAATACATACCATTTCAAATAGGAGAGTTGCTCTGAGTAGTAAGCAGCCTGTTAAAATTGGCTTGATTCAGTCACAGGGAGTTTTAACCTATTTCATGGATAAAGTCACTCAGATTTGGGCTAACTTCTCAGACTCTTAAGATGACAGTGTCTAGCACTTGTAATCTTGTCCAGCATTACTTAGATTTTTGGGATGCTCTGCATTCCTATTTATAACCTATATTCTTTTTTTGATGGAAAAAGTCCAGTGCAGAGAAAGTGAGTCTATTATTGATCCGGCTGGACTTTAATCTTCTGCTCTACTGTTGATGCCATCTTTCCCTACCTTTGCTACCAGCTTCCTGCATGCCTCTCTCTATGCATTAACTTACTGATAAGATAACTCTTCCAAATCCCTACAAAGGCTGAAAGTAGAAGGCAATTTTTATGAAAGTGAACCCTGGTTTTGATTGCATCTCACTTTTATCTTGTGCATGTTGCCCTAGGGCCTAGACAAACAAAGGAGATACTTAAGTGGGTCCCTCTATATTCTATAGCAAAAAAAAAAAAAAGTCTTTTAATTTCTTTCTTTAAAAAAGGTAATGTGCTAGTTTATCTTCAAGAAGCAAGTGCTAAAATATGATCACTTTCCCTAACAACAAGCTGAACAATCTTCCTTCTGTTTTTCTAGAAGACTAACAAGCTTGCAACAAGGTAAGCCAATTACGCTACAAAATCCTCAAATAATCTCAAACTCATAATAGGCTAGTTTCTAGTATAGGTATCATTCTTCAAAGTGCCAATTATGCAGACCCTTTTCTTGCTAGCAATAAGCAAAAACCCCCAAACAAGGTTACATAAGGATTACATAACTAACCATAGAAGATGGCATATTTTCACTATGCTCCCAGGTGTTAGCTTGTAGGAGAGAACGGAGTCTTCAAGTACTTCCAAGCACTGGAAAACCACAGCTTTAGCTAAGGGATTGTGCTTAATTTCCACAAAGAGACAAAGGTATGCATGTAATGCCTACCAAGAGTCAAGCAGCTAAACGCACTCATGGAATGGGATCACAATTCTCTAGTTCAGGTAGCTCGGCTTTTTGCTATCAGTAAGTCACTAAGGTACTGCTCACTAGTCTCTTCTATTCAGTAACTTAGCACTTATCTTTGATCTGTCAAAGGCATCCCTAGTAGCTGCAATGCAGCATACAGACAAATAGCCCCAAAACTCCTTTTCAGAAGGGTACACTTTTATAGCTTTCCAAGCATCAGGCTGGCTCTCAGGCCAGAGTTAGGCAAATAGTTCCATCCAGACAGAATTAAAATGACACTATTCCTGAAGTAATAATCCATAGAAGATAACAAAGAATAAGTTCTACCAATAAATCAAATAATTTCTTCTCCTTTCTCTAGAGTTGGCTCAATAACCATCTTATCCTAAAGAATATAGACAGTAACTGCTGCTGCTTGACAATTCTGCTTCCTTTCACTAACAGTCAATGAACCTCAGCACCTCCATCTACATTTCCGATACCCTAAAAAAATGGATAAACCTGTTGAGCTCTAAATGGGCTACACCAGCATGTTAGTGAATGAAGTAAGTTTTCTCTGATTGGTATTCATAAAACTATAAATATCTCCACTTGGAGCTTTCCATTTTCTTTTCCTAGTACAATTGAAGGTACTAAGATCAATAAAGCTTTTAATAACATGCAAAAAAGGCCCCATTAGAAGTAGCTAGTTTCCTTATGTTAAGCTTCCAGAAGCATATTTCAAATAAGAGCTTTGAGTAAGAGCTCAAAGATTTAATTGAGAGGTTGTCAGAAAAAAGAGTTTTATGGATTTAAAGGAATGTTATATATTGATCTCCCAGAACTATATATTTCTCTGAATTTCAAGGCAGTATAACATTCATCTAAATGGATATGCAAAAAAAGGCAAAGGTTGGAATGTGGATTCTTTGTGGAGTAAAGGTTTTGAATCTTTTATTTCATAATAAGCCAATCAATTACTTCTGAATATTTAAAAACAATACTGTTACGCCAGATTTGATTAGGAGTAAAATCAACATTTAAGAATACTGCAAAAGCTAAAGCTCTTAAAGAAAGCTTGGAGCTTCACTGTATTAATTTGTCTAAACTAAATGTTGATATTAAAGAAAAAGCTCGTTTGGATAAATTTTGCTTTCTGTCCTTTGTAAACTAGTACCTAGCAGTCTGCTGGCAGGAAACAAACAATAACTCTAACAATAGTTTGTTGACTAGCACTCAACCATACTAAATCTGAGCTAGTTTCATTATACCACATTCCAGAGGCAAAAGATTAATCTGCTTTGTTTTTTGTTTTGTTTTTTTGTTTTGTTTTTGTTTTTAACTACAATATAAGCTCTGAGTATGAGCAATATAAAAGAATGTTAACCAGTGAATCCATTAATTACTCTTGGTCCAACCAAAACTCTCTCTGAACCCCCCTCACACAGGTTTCATTCAGGTAGTACAGCGTGCACAGTTAGCTATACTATTTCCTCAAAGAGAAGAGTAGGCCTTGCAGGATATGTTAATCGTTAACCTACCCTAGCCCTAGAGGCGCCCAAGGTGGGGTGGGGGGGAAAATCAAGCACAAAGCTACCTAATTGTTCCTTTACCTTTGTCTTTCCACAGGTTTATTTTATGTAAGGACAAGTTACATTCACGTAACTTGATTTCTAACCAGATATTTTCAGGAAAGCTTAAAGGCATGCTCCCCCATTTAAAGTTTTGGGAACTGCTGACTGTAAAAACAGAGCTATCAAAGAATTAAAGTAATTCAAAATTAAATGCACACCTTCATTTTTACTGTTGTTGTTTATTACAGCTCAGAATGGTAAAAGAATTTGTCTTTCTTCACACAAACACGTTTAAGGAAAAAGCACAATACATGTTAGCAGTGAGGGTAATTCTTCACAAAGTTCCTGAAACATAACTTTATGATGAAGAGACTAGTGGCACCTGAGAAAATATAATCACAAGATTTCACTTGTGAAATATTTTATTTATATTTTGGTTAAACACTAGCACACTCTTGCTGAATACTTTGATAAAACAACAAAAATCATTGTAATGTGTTTCACATTGAGACACAAGCGTTCACTTCTGCTCATATTCATGAGAGCAGAAAGGATCAGCATAACAGGGTGTGCTCAAACTAGTGCATTTAAAAAACTGCTAAGGGGCAACAGAAAGAATGGGCTAGCCTCACATTCCCAAACTGACCAGAAGAAACCACTTGCTGTAACTCATTAATTAAACAAATGTGCATGGGTGTGCACCCATGCACATGTGCGTGCCTGTGCACATGTATGCACATGAACTAGAAGGGATGTTAGGCAAGCAACAAGATAGTCTTCAGCAATAAAAATGAGAAACTATTGATTTATTGACATTCATGAGAAACAGGAGGTGAGAAATACTATATAGTCTGGTCTCCCTTGATTTTCTGCTCTGATACTGACTTCATCTGGAATATCTGGTTTGTATTCTCTGTTTTATGTGATCTGCGGAAGTGGGATGAAGATAGAGGGGGCATCACATCCCAGAATTTCTAAACAGAAATGCACTCAATTCTTTTTTTCCTGCTAGCCCATGGGACAGATTTTGTCTGGCCTCTCTTAAGCCTTGCTAAAAGTCACTAGAGAACTTCATATTGATTCTTGTAACCAGTACATGTTAATTCTTTTCTCCGTATGTGGAAAAAAAAAGGGTGCTGTTAGCTAGCAATGCATTTCTTCTTAGGCAGACTTTTGCTGTCAAGTTTAGTTTCAACTCCTTCTCACTCTGGCAACACTTCTAGCAATGGAAGCATGAAAGACTTTCAAAATCAGAGCAGGTTCAGAACCTAGGTAGCAACCCCACCACGTACTATCTTGTACACATTTCTTGACACTATTCTTCACTGGCTGATGCCTTAAAGAGGGGAAGGTAGGCACCACTCACATGAAATTTTTCACACAAACAGTCACAGGAAATTTGATCCTGTAGAAAAAGTAGCTAGCCAGTTTTACCCTGCAGATGGCATTGCCTGTAACATATTTCTGTGCATAAACATGGCATTACTCCATCTCTGTTTGAAATGTTAATTGATTTCAAAAAGATAGCTTGCCTCCTGGTCAAGATGTGTACTGTCAAAAGAGGTAGGTGTATAACCAGCCAATTTTTTTTCAGATCCTATAGAATTTAAATCTTTCCAAATCTCAGTGCATGATTACACTATAAATGACACCTATCCCTGTTATAGCTGAACACAACTTTTTAAAAACTTCTCTCTTTACAGCCAAAAGGAAAACTGATTATGATGGGAAACTTGCTCAACCAAGGTTAAATCTAAGAAAAACACTTCACAATTAATTTTCAGTACACTGGAAATCATGGTAACCATCTGCTATTAAAACTACATGTAACAGTATTTTCCATAACCACACATGGGAGGAAGCTTTCCCTACTGCACAACAATTAAAACTTAAATGGATTTAAATCTGAACACTTTCAAGTAAAAAGGCTTGCTTGTGGACTGAAAGATTAGGTAAATATAGCAGCACCCAGACTAAGCTTTTTCTCTCAAAGCATTTCATGGTAACTAATACTTAGTTGCACAATAGACTGTACTAAGAACTGCACAATTTTTTACTAAGAACTGCAAGCACACTAACAAAAAGCTTTTCAGAGAACATATCCATTTGTGCACATCACTTCTGCTGCAGAGACAGGTAACAGATGAGGAGAGGGTGGAGTGACAGGGGGCAGAGAGCACATACATACACCAGGACACATGAGCATCACAAGCAGCAGCAGCACAAGGTTGAAAGAACAGGCTGTATTGATAACCGCTGCCAGGATGCCACTGCCAGGGTAAGACTGCAGAACACACGATGCCAAGGCCAGAAGGCCTGCACCCTCCGAAGGCCACAGCACGGCCACTCACAAGCAGACCCTGCATCCTAACAGCATGAGGATGGCAACAAGGTTGCAGCTTATAACATACCAGTACTTTACCTCTTAGTCCAGTAGGAAAACAGGCTATAGACATAATTCAAACATCAATTCCGAATGAGGAAAAATGGCCAGCAAGCTGACCTAAGACTTATGGAAGCTGAGGTAAGCAAGACTGAGGCTAAGGACCATCCCATAACAACTGACAATTYCTAAATATAATATACATACATATATATGTATGTATGTATAGTGTGTGTGTGTACATGTGTGTATATATGTGTATATATACACACACTATACATATATACATGTATGTATACTATATTTAGAAGTTGTCAGTTTTTTTATATATGTATATATACACACACACACATATACACACATATAAAAAGATATGCAAGATCTAGTTTGTCATCACCATCAAGAACTCCACAGACGTAGTGGGGACTGACAGCTAGCAACCCTTGTCCTCCATATTGCACACAAGAGATAAAGGCTGGATTACTTGGGCACACACACACACACACACACACACACACACCTTTCTACTTTTAAGTATGTGGACACATTGGTATGAGTAAATGAAATCCATGAAAGAAAGTGTCAGTGGGTACGATAAATCTACTTAAAGATTCTATAAATATTCACTTTCCCCTTGCATAAGATTTATACTGAATTTTGTTACACTCATTTCCTGTGCTGCAGTACTCTACACAAATCAGTATTCCTATGGAGAAAGAAATGGAAGACGTTTAAGGTGCAAGTCACTACAAACTACAGAGCAGTGTTGATGTCTACCACCAACAAAAAGTTATTTGTGCTGTTCAAAAGCAATACCTCACTTTGCTACATGTCTAGAAAAATTAAAATAAAATTCCACACCTGTGGGTGATTTTTCATAATGGACAAAGTTAAACCATTATGTTACAGGGTGTTAGTATTTAAAATGGACTTGAGTGAAGACTGGTCTAATTCAGCAAAGTAAGCTAGAGTAATTTGGGATAATATAATAAAAATACAAATATTTTATATATCCAACATTTTTTTTTTTAATAAAAGACTTTTAAATGGATACCGTTTAGAATAGGGGAAGCTGGCATACAACTGGATTATTCTCATCAACAGCAAGATGACAACTGAGCGAGCTTTACTGCCCAATTGCAGTTAAGTAGCAAATCAGAAGTATAAGTTTTGGAGAGTTTTAAATTTGTAACGTATATATAAACCATAGACAGCATAAAGGATGTTTCCAGTTCTGTGCAAACCTATAATAATTGCTATCAGTTGAAGGAAATCAGTGCTAAGTCCCTCTAGACGGAAACACTGAGCACTATGCAGTCTTAAGAAAATTGCTGCTGTTCTAGAGCTCAATCTTTCCTTCCACTGAATCAAAAATTTCTTGATCATCTTATTCTGATGCCAGGCTTGTCCAGTCCCACAGGGTGAACTATCCATCTTCTATGTGAGGTCAGACACCACTATATGGTAAGTGCAATTATTAATTTTTTTGTGTAATGCTTTACATATTTGCACACATTTCAAACAGCTGTAAAGTTACAAATGAAAGCTGCTTTCACTTTTATCATCTACTGTTACACAGCCTTTGAATGAGCAAAAAATATTGCTCTACTTTAAAAGAAGTTACATATTGCAGGAACTTCCAGTCAAAAAAAGTAGAAGGGTTTCTATATTCTTAGGAAAATATTCCACCAATTAATAGTCATACAAAACTGACTATTCATGAAAAATGACCTTTACCAGGAAATTCTGAAGGATTATTTACTATTTAAAAACATACTGCTCCTTATTCCTGAAGAGTAAGTGTGCCAAAACGAGAGCAGTACATTCTCTAGTTTCTACATAAAGTTAAATACTGGGAAAGTCTGTGCTACCGCTATCAATATTTTACCTATTACCTAGACTCCTGGCCTAAAATAAATAAATAAATAAATAAAAATGCTTGAAGTTCACAAAAACAATTAAGAAATGTAAGTCAATGTAACTGGTATATTCCAGATACTCAGTCATTTAGTATAACAATATTCCAGGTCATCTTGGCTTCTACAAAGAATTTTGAAAGCCAGCTAGATTATACAGATCCATCCATTTTCACCATGGTACATTTAATAGTCTACAGGAACAATTTTCTCAAAACCTAGATTGTGCTCTGTTATACTGGCTTTTATTTGAACACATGGAGTGTCTAGAGATGAATCATTAATCTAGCACTCTTATATGTCCTACAGAAGTTTTTAAAAAGTCCATGAGAATTCCTCAAAGGAAAGTAATCAGCCTATAATAAAAAGAATTGGATATTCTTTGCATCAATTATGCTACACAGGATTTTGCAATTTGATGACAAGACTAGACTGCAATCCAATATTCAAGTAATTTCCTATTACTACAGATGTAGTTCTATAATTAGCCATATGTTGTTCCCTTTCTAATATATTAATTTGCATTGCCTACAGCACTACTTTCCTAATGATCCAAGACACTAACATCAGGTCTCAAATCCTTAACGATTTCAATTTCTTCTGATACTGCTTCTAAAGAAATACTGTAGTCCGGTTCTTAACTTTAATTTTCAGGGTACAATTTCAACTTTTTTGCAAGAAATAGTAATTTGTATGGATAGTTTTGCTTTGTGTGTTCATCACTCTGATATGTGCCTTAAAAGAAAAAAGAAAAAAAAAGGAGAAAAAAAAAAGAAAAAGAAAAGAGACAGACAGACTTAACTCGCAAGTGCATTACAATGAGATACAGCACTACAAACTGTTTGCAATTAAAAGCCATTAGGGGCAGCCACCGAACACACTGCTGCAGGTCTCAATATGATTCCACTATTAATAAAGTCTAACAATTCATAATCCATCTGCAGAAGGGAGTATGCAGCTACTACTAAGGAGTTCGCTTATTTATTGGTTATCTTCCAAGGAACAGTGTTATCTGCTACATAAGCAGCAACTTTTTACTTAGTGAAAAACAGAACCTCTAGCAGGAATTCATGCAGCATATTACATAAATGACTATCAGAAATGCAGTTTCTTTAAGAAACAAGAAGTGCCACAG
Source organism: Apteryx rowi (assembly GCF_003343035.1). Classification (NCBI taxonomy): domain Eukaryota; kingdom Metazoa; phylum Chordata; class Aves; order Apterygiformes; family Apterygidae; genus Apteryx; species Apteryx rowi. The sequence goes on from NW_020451311.1 coordinate 207,993, forward strand.
ATGTCTGGTTAATCTAGAGCAACAAATGTGATAAATTGAAAGAAGTGACGAGTATGAATAAATAAATAAATAAATAAAGAGATACTCTTCCCTTTCACTGTAAGAAATTATTCATCTTTGATTTAAGTCAAAAATGTGTGTCAGTAATACATTTCACACACCCTTCCCAAGATCAGATGATCTGCTCCTGTTATTTATAATTCAGGCTTGTATGCCACTCCCCTAAGTCAGCTGCATTGTTAGAGTGCCACACATTTTCTCCCCTTTCCCATTCTTGTTTTCAGCATTTTATTCTCCTGCAGTATCAGGTCATTCATCTCAGCTTTGCACTATATGACATTCCATTACCCAATGTTACAATGTCCAAGACATCTCAAGTCATCCCAATTCAGGGCACCCTCAACATTGTATTGGTTTGAATTCAACATACGAGAAAAAAAAAAAAATCTTAGTACCTCCTTCTACACCAAGCTAGTTTCCCTTCTCTGAAAGATAGCTCTTTTTTTTTTCTTCTCCCTCCCATTTTTATATTAGGCTTTGGGGAGAAAAAGGAGGGGATTGCCAGTTTTGAACACCACCCAACATCTGAGCAGGGTTCATAGCATGACAAGTACCAAAGAGGAAGGTGAGAGAATGGTAATATCACACAAAAGGACCCTGCATACAGCAGATTGGACTGTCATAATAGACTCGACAAAAGGAAACAAAACAGCTGCAGACCTCATCACAACACTGATTCAATTAATACGTCTAGGTATAGTCTGACCTTCCATGTACAGCAAATCACAAAGCCATTAAATTAAATGCATTTATTTTCACAACTGCCTTGTACAACCTGGCCAGGTTCCCTTAAAGAAAACATTGCATGTGACTGAAAAAGATAGCAAGGGCTCATATTGAAAAAAAAAAATTCCCTCAAACAGAGCTGACTTTACTCTGGCAATTTATACCAGAAATGACAGACTGAAAACACGTTCTGACATAATGCAAACCAAAGGAGACCTGGGACTACCTCACTTTAACCTCTCAACCTTTACCTAAAACTATGAAAAACAAAAGTTTACTTCAGATAATCCCAGAACTCAAAGCTTCTAGGATCTGAGACAACACTAAATGTAGAGATCTGATTTTTTTCTACTGGAGCAGGCAAGCCATTTTACAGTTGAATGGCTTCCTCAGATTAATGCGCTAATGGTTTTTATTAAGACATACCTTATGAAACATCCTTTAAAAAAAAAAACAATTGCAGAAATAGAGATTTGGGAATAAGACTTTAAGTAAAAGAAATAACAGAAGACAATCTTGTGATACAGAGAATATTATACCCCAACCTTGGGGGTCTGAGGGGGAGAGAGACTGAATAGTTAGTTGTCTTTTCAAAGCTTTTCCAATCTCAGCAACTTAGTTTGACACCCATTCTCCACATCTGGTGTTTGATTCCACTTAGTTAAATATAAGTCAGGACTTCATTAACACTACCAACATTTTAAATGTATTAGTATAATGCTATTATGATTGTCTATTCCCCCCCAGGAAGTGAGAGAATTATGGAAAAAGCTCAGGTTCAGTATAGATAATACCACAATACATTACTGAAAAAAACAACAGCTTTAGAGACTTCCAATACCACATTAGCACCTACCCTGCATAGCAAGCAGTTTAAGTTTACTGTATGCCATCTAYCTAGAAGTGTAATACATAGTATTCACCTCTGTAATAACAGAGGTGAATTAACAATAATCAAGCTCACCTCTCACTGCTTTGCTCAAGTAAAGGCCATGGAAGTGGAGTGTGGAAGGCCATGAAAGAAATACTCCCTAATACTTCAAATCAGAATTCTGTAAGGATCCCTGAAGATCATTCACTGTCTAACGGTGAAGTTGAGGCAACTGGTTATTAAAGAGTTACTGAGATTCTCAGCACAACAGCTCCATTTTCCTTGCATCAAACTCAAAACAAGGCAGATATCAATTCTGACTACTTCTGGCACACTCCATTTAGCCTCAGAAGCTTGACAGGGTTCTCATGTTCAGTGTACATATTCCATAAAAGTTTTGGCACAATGAAGACCAATGAGCTGTGCTTTAGCCTGAGGAACAGCAGCATTAAGTGCAATAATCCTCCATAGGTACCCTGGCATTACTGAAAGAAAATGGCATGTTGTAAAGAGATTTGCCCTGAGCCCTGATTAAAACCAATCAAATAAAAAAAAATTGCTACAGAGCCAAAGCACATTTGATTAGTAGTGAAAAAAACAGGCTGCTTTTAATTACATAAAAAAATCTTCAAGAATAAAGATTGGCAAAATTTTTGAGGAGGTAACCAAATAGAGGCAGTAACAAGATAGTAATAATGAGTCAATATGTTATATCTTAGAGATAAATTAGTAGGATTTGGCACTGTACTTTTTACCTGTATTTAGGTGAAGGATAGTCATATGTAAACTGACAACACATTAAAAAAAAGCATAAGGACAAAATGCTTTACACAGTATACAGATCATACTACAAATCATATCAGTTAATACTTTAAACAGTATGCAAGGGCAAACAGAAAACTTAAAGGACAAATAGTTCTAGGCACAAGATAAGATAGTAAAACATTACACTGCTGGCATAATCTGTACTAGAATATTCTGATGATAATGATTTTCCACTAGCACTGCGGCAATTAATGGCTGTGAGTATTGTGGAGGAGTATCACAACATGCCTGTCCTGTTCTTGTACTCTTCCCTTTGGTATCTCGTCTGCTTCTGACAAAGTCACTTTTAAGATAGAGAGCTAGATGAACTCATTTGACTCAATATGACCATTCTTTGGTATCCCAGGGTAAAGGTAGTAAGATCTGTGCATTACTCAGCTTCCAGCTTTAAACTGGAACAGTAAAATGGAACAGTCAAGATGGTCCTGTCACAGCCAGTTCTTGCTGGAAGGTTCTAGTTATGTAGGTCATGTGTATACGAAGAAATATAAATATTCAGAACATGCTTTGTCTGAATGGAATCACTTGCCACATGATAGTAAGCGTCCTGCACGATTATCTTGTGTTACTTACCACTTCACTCTGTTTTTCATAACTTTTAAGTATTTGCATATTTTCCTTCAGATCATTCATTAAAATGCAGAATAGCAGTATCATATCTAGTACGTAGCTCTGGCAAAATCAGCTAAGAAATACCTTTCCTTAAGTCCCTACTGACTATTGCTTTGAGGTCTGTTAATGAGCCACTTGTCAAATCAAGACCACTTTAAAAACTAAAATTATACAAAATCATTAATTAGAATCTTGTGCAGTTCTAAGTCACATAAGTAGATTCCTTAATGTATGTAGCTTCATCAGCTACACACAATTCAAAGAATGAAATCTGGTTTATTTGACAAGAGCTACTTCCAGTAAAAACCCATTGACTGCAGTTAATTATATATCCATCCTTTTTTCTTTATTACTAATCAGTTTTTCCATTGCTAAGACAGATCTAAAGCAAGAACATCAAAAGCCTCAACGCACTGAAGATAAAGTTTGCAATGTTTACAGACACATATACTTACTATCTAATTCTGACACTAAAGGGAAAGTCATCAACATAAAAAGAATGGTTAGCTGATTCCCAATGAGAAGACTAAGACAGTGTTAATAACATCAGCAGATATACAGGTTAAAGAAGGGATTCTAACACCTACCAGACAAATTCAGAACTTTTGATATTTATGACCACAACAGACAGACCCCAACTTTCTTATGAGCATGAAGCACGTGCTCTGTGTATGTGTGTAAGCAGCATAACAGGGTGCAAATCTCAAGTGCCCATATACAAATGCAAGGAACTAGAAGTCAGTGCACAGTTACAGAACTATAGTCTCATTAGGATTACAGATGATGTGGTGAGATAGCTTGCATGAGTGGAGGGCTGCCATGAACACACACAAGCTTTTTAGGAAAGGACAAGCTAGGAGGGCAAGGAGATTGTTGCAAAGAGAGGCTTGAATGTATGGATCTTTGCTTTGAAATAGGTAACAAGCAAGTTGAGAGTTTATGCATGAGGATTAGTGGACAGAACAACACAGGTGACATTAGGGTGGGCATCTGCTTCAGTTTGCTTCTGACCAAGAAGGCAAAATAGATGAAGAGTTTTTAAGGGAACTGGAAGAAGCCTCACAATAAGTTCTAGTTTTCACAGGGGACTTAGAGCACTCCAACATCTTCTAGAAAGGTAATACAGACAATCAGGGGATTTTAAGAAGATGTAGAAGACAATTTCTTGACGCAACTGATGAACGAGCCAAAAGGAATGTGAAGGCTGATGGTAGGCTTGGAAGCAGTGACTGTGATACAGTGGAGGGCAAAAGAGCTTTTTAAAGTACGTAACAGCAAAGGGCAAACTGAGGAAACAGTGGTACTGCTGCTCAGTAGGGGATCTAGTGATAAAGGATGTGGAAAAGGCTGAGGTACTGAATGCTTTCTGTATCTTGATTTTATTGGTAAGGTCTGCCACAGGCCTCCTAAGTCCCTGAGCTTACTGGCAGAGTCTGAGAAAGCATTAGGGAGCACTTCAGCAAACTGGGCAAACAAGTCCATGGAAGCAGACAGGATGCCTCCAAGTGTGCTGAGGGAGTTGACTGATGTCACTGCAAAGCACCTACCTCTCTATCATTTTGGAGATAGTGATTAAGGTAGTTTAGTGATCACATAGTGATTAAGGATCTATCTGCCGACCTGACCTCTTGTTATCTGCCGACCTGACCTCTTGTTTATCTGCCGACCTGACCTCTTGTTTATCTGCCGACCTGACCTCTTGTTTATCTGCCGACCTGACCTCTTGTCTGGAGAGGTTTGCGGCCTGCCAGGGGCTCGTGTGAGAGATGTCATGCAAAGACTGCCAAGGCTTGTCCATGCTTCGGACTATTACCCACTGCTGCTCTT